>NW_018164530.1:105799-174787 GCF_001263595.1 Phalaenopsis equestris
TATATATATATAATTTTAAATAAACTAAATTTATATTAATTAAAATAAACTCATGCATTTTTATTACCCTACAAGTATTCAATCGGTTGCCCTAACCTTACATACCAGTTCTCTCCTCTTCCTCTTCTCTATCTAGCTTCAACACAGAGGAGCTCGAGTCCTCTTGTTCTACATGCACAAAGGCACGACACCTTTCTTCCTCCAACCTTCAGCCTTCGGTCCAAGCTGCCTACGTTTTCTTCCAGCATGCGAGCAACGACTAAACTAAACCCACCTACCGCTTCTCCTTAAGTCGGCTAAAAGTTGACACCACCTGCATTCTTCTTCTTCCTCTTCCTCTGCGAGCACACAACATCGACATCTCCTCTTCGATCGCAGCTCGGTCCAAGCAAGTCTACAGCACGACGCTTCACAGAAGTCGTAACTTCTTCCTTCTATGCGGCTTGCTTTCCTCTTCCTCGCTCGTTATGTTTCGATTCGATCGAATGAGGGTTGAGACTGTTATGTTGTAACTAAAGGGATGCGTCAGTTTATTATTATTATTATTATTGTTATTACTATAACTAGATAATTTTTGTTAATACAATCTTCTATTCTTATAAAAATTCTTCTCAAATTTTGAAAATAATCATGAAAGTGAATATATCTCAATTGAAAAGTTGCGGATAACTTTCTTACATCTCAGAGCCCTCCCATGTAGCATCTTTTTCTCATCCATGCGTCCATAAAATCTTCACAAAAGGGATCTCTCTGTTCCGCAGTTTCTTCATATTATAATCTAAAATCCTTTCATGCTCCTCAATATAAGTCGAATCAAGTTGAATATCAACCGAGTCCGCTATCACCCTACTAGCTTCATCTGCAATATACATTTTTGAGTGAAGAAAAGTGGAAAACATTATGCACTACACTCCCTACATATGATCTAGTAAAGCCAATTTATAAGCCACAATCTCAAAAGGACTGACAAATTTGGGACTAAATTTTTCTGTCTTCCCAAATCATTGCACACCTTTCAATGGACTGACCTTAACAAAAACAAACTCTCAAATTCAAATTCAATAGGTTTGTGCTTATCATCATAGTATTACCTTTGCCCATTCTGCTGTTCTGATTCTATCTCTGGTCAATCTAATCTTCTCAGTGACATCATCAACTAAATCAGCTCCAATGATCTTTCAATTGTTTCAGCCCAACATAGAGGTGTTCTGCACTTCCTTCCATACAGGGCTTCATATGGACTCATCCCAATCCTAACTTGATAATTGTTATTATACACAAACTCTCTTAAAGGTACATGTGATTCCCAACCTCCACCAAAGTCAAGTACACATAACCTTAGTAGATTCTCTAAGGTTGGAATAGTTCTCTCTGAATGACCATCTGTCTGAGGATGAAATGTTGTACTGAAGTCAGTCGAGTGCCCAAAGCTTCCTGAACCTTTTTCCATTATCCGGAAATAAACTTGTCATCTCTGTCAGAAATAATAGACTTCGGCACTCCATGCAAGCTCACAATCTGACCCACATATAATTTGGCTAGTTTCTCAACAGGATTTGTCTGCCTAATTAGAAAGAAATGGACATATTTGGTAAGTTTATCGATAATTACCCAAATAACATCATGATTATGATGTGATCTAGGCAAACCAATTACAAAAACCATCGCAATCTCCTCCTATTTCTACTCTGGAATCGATAAAGGCTACAACTAACCTACAAAACGGTGATGATCTGCCTTCATTAGGCGCCAAGGACACTTGAGCACAAATTTTGTCACATTTATCTTCAATCCTGACAACCAAAATGCTTCTTTGAGATCCTGATACATTTTATTGCTCGGATGAATAATATATCCAGATAAATGTGTTTCCTCCAGAATTTCTTTCCTCGTGTCATCAACATCTGGAACATAAACACTTTCTTTATACATTAATAAACCATCCTGATCCAGCTCATACTTCTCTAAACTGCATGTCTTAATCTACTCAAGAACTTTCTGAATAATGTTGTCTCTGGCTAAAGAATCTTCAATTCTACCCTATAAAGTTGATTGTATTGTCAACTGATATAGTTGAACTATGTTCTCATCACCAGAAAAAACTCTAGTCAGCTTCAACTTCTCTAGATCTCTAACTAACCGCCCCTGCTGAGTAAATAAATAATTCAAATTACCAGAAGCTTTTCTACTCAGCGCATCAACAACATTTGTTTTCCCTGGATGATATTGAATATATAAATTATAATTTTTAATAAATTTAAGTTATCTTCTCAGCCTCAGGTTCAACTCTTTTCGAGTGAAAATATATTTCAAACTCTGGTGGTCAATAAAAACTTCGCATCTAACTCCATACAGAAAATGCCTGTAGAGCTTGAGTGCAAAACAATAACAACAAGCTCCAAGTCATTTGTAGGATAGTTCCTTTCATGATTCTACAATTGTTGTGATGCATAAACAATGACCCTACCATGCTGCAACAATATACAACCCAAACGCATCGCTGAAAATCTAAAATCCATCAGAGAACCTAAAGGAAAGACTAAACTGCAACAGACATTAAGCAAGCCTTTAGCTTTTGAAAAGCCTCCTCACAACGATCTGACAAATCAAACTTTACTGTCTTTTGAGTCAACCCTGACAACGACTGTGAAAACCTCTCAACAAATCTCCTATAATAACTAGCCAGACCTAGAAAACTCCTGACCTCAGTAACAGTAGTAGGTCTTGACCAATCTGCAATCGCCTTGACCGTGTTCTGATCAACAGATATACCGTCTCCGCTGATAATGTGTCAAAAAAAGCCACACTTTTTATGCCAAAATTCACATTTAGAAAATTTGGCATAAAGTGTATACTCCTTCAAAACTTATAGCACAGCATGTAAATGATCTGGATGATTGACTTCTCCCTTGAATACACAAAAATATGATTTATAGAAAAGATCACAAAAGTGTCCAAAAACCGCCTAAAGACCCTGTTCATCAGGTCCATGAAAAATGATAAGCTGGAGTATTTGTCAGTCCAAACGACATTACCACGAATTCATAGTGCTCGCATCTAGTCCTGAAAGCGATCTTCACTGTGTTTTCTTCCATAATCCTCAACTAATGATAGTTTGACCTCATATCAATCTTTGAAAATACGGAATCCCCTTCCAACTGCTCAAACAAGTCCTCAATCCTTGGCAGTGGATACTTATTTTAACTATGAGTTTATTCGACTCCCTATAATCAATGCACATCTTAAAGCTCCCATCCTTCTTCACAAATAATATTGGAGCTCCCCAATATGAGGTGCTAGGTCTGATAAACTCTTTATCAAGTAACTCCAGCAATTGGCTCTTCAGCTCCTGCAACCCCTAACTGTCATTCTATAAGGTGCTTTGGATAGAGGCTCAGAACCTGGCAAGAGCTCAATACTGAAATCAATCTCTCGCATTGATGGTAGCCCTATTAAATCATCTAGAAACACCTCTGGATATTCTCTTACCATCGTATATAACTCAAAGACTTCACTTCCTTAGAAGTATATATCAAGTGAGCAAGAAAACCGCGACTTCCATGATTCAACAATTTACAAGATTTAATACAGGTTATTATCGTAGATGTCAGTCCTTTGTCACCAAAAAACCTAACTTCCGCTTCCCCAGGTACACTTATTGTGACGATCTTCTTATTTCAATCAGTAGTGACAAGGTTTTCAGACAATCAATCCATGCTTAAAATCACATCAATTTTCACCAAGGGCTACACATTAAGTTAGGAATTAAAACTTTCTGTCAATCATAAGCTTCACCTCACATGATTTATTAACTTCCAAAAAAGCATCAGTTGACATTCTAATACATAGTTTCATAGACATTGAAATAACATTCAATCACATCACTTTAGCTAGTTTATCAGCTATAAATGAGTGTGAAACTCCCGAATCAAATAATACTCTTATCGATCAACTCGAAGATATATGATACTTATCATTAAAATCATCGCATTAAATATTTTGATTTATCTTATTAATATATCTAAACTCTTACTTATTTTATGTATGATATGACATGAATCCTAAGATGCTTTAAGTATACTTGTTAAAATTGTTAAGGGGGCACAAACATGTGATGATGTCAGGGGAGTCCTTAGCTTCCTGCTATGATAATGCATATACTTTGGGATGAACATTTTGTTGAGTCTGACACTAACCTTGAAGATTTTGCTATTGTCGGTCTACCATGACTCCTCTGAGGTGGCGCAACACTGCCCCTGGAATCTGCTGGAGCTCTCTGATCCAATTGGGGCAATTCTTCGCCATATGTCTTGGCCGGTGACACCAAAAGTGAGTATTTGATCCAAATATACACTCACCCTTGTGAGACCTTCCGCACTTATATACTTCTTCACTTCAAACTGAGTGGCAACACTGTAGATCCAACCTTCTTAGCGCTTGTAATACTTGACTCTCCTTTTGAATTTCTTCTCTTCTGAATGTCCCTCATCTGAGTAGATTCCAAATTCAGCTCAATCCTCCTAGCTCTCTCCACCAGAACTGAGTAATCATCGATTTCAAATAGAACCAATGGCTGTCTAACCACATCCCTGAACCCAGACAAAAATCAGTGACACTTGCATTAGGAATCAGCTAAGGTGCACACCGCAAGAGCATGGTGAATTCAACTTCGTACTGTATAATCGAGCGATCACCCTATACCAACCTGATAAAAATGTCCTGCCTTTGCGTCCTAGCAGACAGTGGTACGAACCAGTCTCTAAATATGCTCACGAATTCGTCACACTAATGCATGTGATTGGCTCTACCTCAAATTTCTTCTACAGTTTTCTACGCCACCATTTCTTCGTTTCTCCCTCTAATGCAAAAGTAACCAATGTAACCATCCTCTCTGGAGAACAAGACAATCCATCTAGAATCTTCTCCACTCTCAGAAGCCAATTTTCAACATCTACCGGATCTCCTCCACTGGAAAAAAGAGGTGGTCTCATATCCTAAAATAATTTCAGGTATTTATCCATTTGACTTTCTCCTTTGGAACCCGCTAATTCTGAGAGTTCTTAATCAGTTGCATTTCTACAGTCATCATCTCAATAAATGCATCAGTATTGACAGATATCTGCAGGGGTGCATTAACTCCTACAAGATCATCTCTAGCTTCATCCCCCATATTTTTCATATTTCTGAAATAGCATAAAAAAGATTATGATTAGCCACAATTTAATCTTTCATTAATATCACTTATAAACTAAATTAATCTCCAAATGGCTCTTTTAGATCATCATCAAACCTAATCGCTCTGTTACCATATTTATCACGACCTGGTTGGGTGATTACAATTAACTAAGGCAAGAGCAGCAGTCGAATGACATTAACATCTAACTATCTGCATTTTAAGAACTTACAATACATATAAAAGAGCCACAAATCCATAAGTGCATTAAAATTTAAAGCATCCTGAAAGAATAAAATCCAAAAATAACACTTCAATCCAGTATTGAACAGTGAATCAAAAACCGACAGAAACAATAAAGAAAACTATCATAAAGAAAATACGTAGCAGGAGTGGTTCTTCTCTGGTAAACAAAGTCTCTCCTATCAAACATAACAACCTAAAATTTTTCTTCTTCTAAAAGAAAATATTAATTTGCAATTATAAGTATAACTTAGTGAGTTATTATAATCTAATATGCATTAAATTCTTATGATATGCTCTGCATGAATGACCAAAAGAGAAATGCAATTATTTTTTTTAAAAACTTCAAATTTACCCCCTTTCCATTTCACTTAAATTATTTATCATTTTTTTTACATTTTTAAAAGTCATAACAGGATTATCTTCATACCTGAAAGTAACCTCAAAAATGTGCATTAAGGCACCCCCAAAATGTGTTCAAAGACACCTTAAATAATGTACCCGAAAACACCCTCAAATTGCACCCGAATGCGCACATTTACCATTTTTTTAACGTGCAAGAGTACATTGCATCCCTTGACAGTACCATCTGGGTATAATCCTGTATAAATTAATATTTTATTTTCATTTCATTTCATTTAAATTATATCCTTTAAAAACATTAAGCATTCTTAAGCTACAATATGCATACAATCATAAAATAATTTTCTAAGGCATTAAAGGAATTCTTTATTTAATAAAATTTAAATTTAATATATAAAAGAAAATAATTACTCACCTTAGCCTTAAGAGACCTCTTAAATACTTGAACCATTCATTCACTTCTTTGGATAACCACATATATTAACTGATTGTGGCATCATTTGTTAAAAATTGTATTCTTAAAAGAAATACTTAATGTATCTAATGACAGACAATTAAAATAAACACACAAGTAATTAACAATTTGTTACCTTAAAAGTTTGTATTCTTAAAAGAAATACTTAATGTATCTAATGAAAGACAATTAAAATAAACACACAAGTAATTAACAATTTGTTACCTTAAAAGTTTGATTAGCATCCTTGCACAAAATTCCCCTTTTCTTTTACAGCTTTAATTGATTCAGCCTCCAACCTTCTACTTTAATATCTAATTAATTGAAATGTGTCATGAGCATTAATAAATAAACTAATAATTTTAATATAAGCAAATTTACATCATAAAACATTAAACACTCGGAAGATTTGGTTCGTACCAATCGCACATAAAGCCCAATTTCACGCATGAGTCAACTCACTTTCTCATATACATCAAATACATCCACGTACAATATGTGGTTTAAATTCATAACTCATAAGTATTTCCATTAAATTATATATATATATATATATATATATTTATATAGCCTAAAATAAACTTGTACGTTTTTTTTTTTACCTTACAAGTATTCGGTCGACTGGCCTAGCCTTACGCAGAAGTTCTCTTCTCCTCTTCCTCTTCTCGGTCTAGCTTCGACAAAGAGGAGCTCGAGTCCTCTTCTTCTACACGCACGAGGACACGACACCTTTCTTCCTCCCCCCTTCATCCTTCAATTCTAGTTGTCGGCGTCTTCTTCCAGCATGCGAGCAAAGCACGGAAGTCGACTCACCTACATCTTCTCCTTAGCTCAGCTCGATGCAAGCAACAACGCATTCTTCTTCTTCCTCCTCTTCCTATGCAGAAGCACACAGTGTCGACGTCTCCTCTTTGATCGCGACTCGGTCCAAGTAAGTTTTCGATACCGCTCGACAACTTTCCTTCTCCTTCTTTCATTTGATTTCTCCTCCTTCCATGGCTAGTGCACGACGCTGCACAATAGCCATAACTTCTTCCTTCTCCTATGCGGCTTCCTTTCCTCTTCCTCGCTCGATATGTTTCGATTTGATCGAATTAGGGTTGACTATTATGTTATAACTAAAGGGATTGCGTAAGTTTATTATGATAATGATTATTATTACTATTATTATAACTACTCAATTTCTGTTATTACAATTTTTTTGGTGGTGCAATCTGCAACAAAAGAATATCATTAAAGAATACGTGACACTTTACTACTAACACAAGATAAAATTATCATAGATATGCACCTAAGAAGATATAAACTCTTTGTTAGCTTAGGTCAAGCTTAAATTTATCATCATTCACAAATTATTATAGAGAGCTGATGAATTACTATTTTAAGCTTTAACAGGAGATTTCACACAAACAAATTTAGGGTTTGTTTGGGGCAGCTGTAGCATATCCCTATAAGCAGTTCTCTAGCTGTTTGGTTTGTGTGTTTAGAAAACAGTTGATTTGCAGTTGTTTTTGGATAAATGATCATTCTGCCCCTGGTCTGGATAAGCTGTATAACTATTTGGTTTGTGAGTTTAGAATAAATCTTCAAAAACTATTCAATAATTTTTAGTAGATCTAAATTCTCAAAAGCCTTAGAAGCATTCCACTATCAAAAAATATAAATTCCTCACTTCAGAAACATGCCTTTAGAAAATATCATATGATTTTTAAAATACTTTTAAGAGTTAATAACTTAATATTACCTATTAATGATATGATTATTAAATATATTTAAGTTTAATTTATTTCTTATTCATACTTATAATTAAATACTTATCCAACTAATTAATCATTAATAATAAATCTCTTAAACATTATATTAAATAATTTAATATTCATTAATTAATGTTGTAAATTGGTTATTTACCAAAGTAATTCATAAGCATTCGAATGTTTTTAAAATAATTAAATTTAATATGTAATTTATTTTTCTTATTAATTAATAATTATATAATTATATATTTATAACTAATTTGATAACATATTAATTATAAATCAATCAAATTAAAAAAATTCTTTTGTCCCCTTCCCTTCTCCTACCCGAAGACCTTTCCCTTCTCCTACTCGACACGTTACGCTTCCCCCTCTCCGCGCAGGCTTCACCTATGGCATCTCGGTTCCAGCGGCACTCATGCTCTGAATCGGGGATAGATGACCACAATGGAGCGCCTTTGTTGAAATCTTCAATAGGAAGAGGCAGATCGAGCGCCAGCTCCATCAGTAGGAATCATACGATGAATCCTTATTCGCTTGCTTTCACCTCGAATCCTCCTCCGAACTCCTTCATGGATCCACTTCGAAGTTATTTAGACAAAACCAAAGACCCCAACGCCTCCCCTTGGCAGATTCTTCGTCAAACTCATTTCCTCAAATGTCCCTTCCGACAAAGGCCTTGGCTCCGCAGGTCGACGAGGTTGGGGGTTAAACGGAGTAGGAGGTCCAAGCGCGTGAGAGAGGCAAAAGCACTAGAGGATATGCGAAGAAAGGCAATCTCGTCAGATGAGAAAAGAAACGCGGGACAGCAAGGCCCAATTCGCGTCACGTGTTTAATTATACGGCCAAACACAGTTTTCAAAAACACCTCCTGAAGCTTCTTACAAAAGCTTTGGTAGCGGTTTCAAAACGTCACCGCAGCTGATAAGCTGCCTTGAGCGCACCCTTAGATTTCAACTTTTTTTTATTCTTCATATGTTAAAATGGTTTGTATTAAACTTTGGAATATTTTTTTATGATGGTATCCCCTCCAATTAAGATTTTTTTTTAATTTCATTATCAGCACTGTTAGTTCGCTCGCAAAGGATCAGGTTTACAAATTTGCATCACTTAATACTATTAAAGCAACCAGCGGTGATATATGGCTTCTAAGGAAATCAGCTCCCATTTTCTTTCTCTTTTCAACCCACGAATGCTTAGAAAGGCTCGTGGACTGAAGTTCATGGAGGTCTAGGCTGGGGCCTTCAGTGAAATCACCCGATTGGTCGGCTCCCAAATTTTCGGGGATATCACCAAACCGCTTCTCATTGGGGGCACATGCATTGTTGCTCATTTCACGACACCCCCAAACATACGATTCAACTTCTCCTCCAACTCAGGATCTATTCCATTATATTTAATTTTTTTCATAGCAGGCGCCACCTACAAACTCATATAAAAAGTATAATTTAAAAAAAAATTACAAATTAACCAAAATAGAAGACATTTCAGAAATGTTCACCGCAAGTCTCTTTGTCCACTACTCTCGGAAGCATCGATCGTTCGTTTCACCAAATCCCACCCCAGGCCCGTTGATCCTCGCTTCAATTTCTTTCAGATTTTTCAATCCTTCTTGAGCTAATCTCACTTGTTTTTTAACTACATCCTATCGTACTTTTTATCTATACTTTCCTTGAATTTTCTAATAATATTTTGTCACACTTTCTTATTGAAATAGATTGTCGACCTATTTCCCAAATCGACCTCCTTAAGTCAAAGATCGTAAAATATTAATTTTATCTCTTTATCCCACATTGCAAAATGAACCAGCCTCTTTTTTTTAACCATTGTATTACTAACATTAGAAAAAGTAAACACATAAATAGGAAAACCACGACATCGCATATCAAAGAAAAATCAAAATGTCACAATATCATCACCATGACCTTCACACCAAGACCTCCACATCCACACCAGCACATCCACACACCACACTACCACCTCCACACCGCAAACCACACCTCCACAAAACACATCACTACCTCCACATCATACACCACCACCTCCTCATCACACAACCACCCTACACCACCACCTCCACACCACACACAACCCTCCCACACACCACCACCTCCACACCACACTAAACACATCCACATAGAACCACCTCCACACCACACAACCACCCTCCACACCACACAACTCTCCCACACTACACCTCCACACCACACCAAACACATCCATACACCACCACCTTCACACCACACAACCACCCAACACTACCACACAATTCTACCACATCACCACCTCCATTCCACACAACCACCCAACACTACCACACCAACACCCAACACATCCACTCACCACCACCTCCACATAACACACCTAACACATCCACCTGACACCTCCAAACCACACAACCACCCAACACATCCACACACCACCACCTCCATGCTACACCAACACATCCATACGCCACCACCTCCACACCACACAACCAACTGACACCACCACACCACACAACCAACTGACACCACCACACCAACATCCAATGCATCCACACCACACGACACCAACACATCCACACACAATCACCTCCACTCGACACCTCCACACCACACAACCAACCGACACCACCACACCAACATCCAATGCATCCACAGCACACGACACATCGAACACATCCACACACAATCACCTCCACCCGACACCTCCACACACCACCATCTCCTCACCACACCAACACCATCCACAACCCACCACCTCCACACCAAATTCCTGTTATTTCAGTGATATACAAATTCAACATGAAATTCCAGTGAAATTCCCATCGAAAATAGCAATATACATCCAATTTTCCCACAGAAATTCCAATGAAATTGAAAATAACAATATACAAATCCAACATGAAATTCCTACTAAAATTCAAAACTCATGTTTCCAGCCAATATTCGATACATATACAACACCCAAAATATTGTTTTTAACAAATCCAACACCAAATTCCATCCAATTTCAAATTTCTCATTGAAATATCAAAGTTCATAAACAAATCGCACCCGAAGCATTGGTAAGAGCATAAAGCACCACAAAATCCAAAGATCACCGCAAAGCACCAATCCAAACAACATTGTGTCAAAATCATAAAACAAAACCAGTATGGATGCAACATGAAGCATCAAAACCACATAACCGAGTATAAAAAACATAAAACCACAAAAACTGAGCAAATAGAGATTTCTAAAAGAGGAAACCAACGAACATAATGCACATAGCAACACAGAGAAGAGAGCAATGAGGTGAAGAACAGAAAAGAGAGGTAGAAGAGAGAACACCTCATAGAGTCAATCATGCGCACAACCACCAAACCAAGTCGAAGCCTCACCACAATAACCAACAACCGAACAAAGTGATCTAGCAAACCAGACAAAGTGATCCACCACACATAGCACAGAGTGCACAAACCACAAAAAATCGAGCGAAATAAAAAAGGGGAGAAGGAGAAGAATGTAAGGGCTGCCGAAACAACCATTCACAACTGAAAATAGCCAACCGTAAATAATGCCTAGCCACCGGAGCCATGAAACCACGGGAGAGAGATATCTACGGCAGAAGAATCGCGTTGAGAGAGACAGATGAAACGCAAGAAGAGGGGTCGCGGAGTAATTGAACTCAGGGTCGAGACAAACGAAATGTGGGCTGGAATCGAACCCGCGGCAACGTTTTAACAATTTTTTTTTTAAAATACCACCGCGACGTGAAAACCAAATGCACAAAAACGTGTTTTCAAACAGCGTCGCGCGAATTTAGGTGCACCAAACGGACCCTTAATCACCTGTATCATAACATAGCATCATATGTATCATAAAAGAAGTAAACATGCATTCATACATTCAATTGCATGTATCCATTTACAATATGCAGGAAATTCAAAATGCATATATGTCAAACTAAAAATCATATGAAAACCTATCGAATATTATTTTTTCTATATTAGCACATAATTATTTCACCTGACTTGATAGAGCAGCCCTACGACGAATGCCCACACGCTTGTCTCAAGCTCGATGCCTCATATAGACAACCCGGAGCTTATAGACAACACAGGATTTCATAAAATGCATTAACCCAAAAATATATTTTAACTGCCAAAACATACCTCAAAAGGGCTTTTTCGACATAAATTCACATTTCCTCCTTCCTATCACCTCAAATCTTACATCTCATTGATTTCGTGCTAAAATAGTTTTATAAGCTCGCAAAATTAATTATGACAATTCTGACACAAAATCGGCGCCTTCAACAGCTGTCGAAAATGAGAAGCACCAAAAACGAGGCAAATGTCAAAATGGAAAGGTGAGAAAGAAAATGAAAGTCTCAAATGACGTGAGGGCGATTCACACTTACAAAAATCGGCCCGGAGGCTTGGATCGTGCTATACGGCTCCCAACTGACCACTCGCCCCTTGCTGTTCGCGACCTAGGAGCAGTACTGGATCACGGGAGCTCCCTTGGTGCGAGAAACCGAGACTAGGGAGATGGCATTGGGACACAACACTTAAGAAAATCCTAAGAAATTCCTACTCGTTTGATCTCATCCAACCGACGCATGCTCGAGTAAGTGCATGAGTCAGTGGCTACAATGCACATGTGAAAGATTACAGAAACATTAGAGTAATAATGAAGATAATTATAGTAATAACTTCAAAATTAAATATCTCCCAAACAGTTCATAATTTAGATAAAATATTTTATATCGAATTGATCGATTTCATGCATAGAAGTTTATAAAATTGCTTCAAAAAAAATCTGACGTGTGCAAAATTTGAGATATTTTACCAATTTGTTGAATTTTACCTGTTTCTTGAAATTTGAGTGTTACAGCTCTCCCCTCCTTATAAATTTTGTCCTCGAAAATTTCTGACTTTACATGAAGAGGGGGATAATTTCGAAGCATTTTTTTTGTTTTCCAAGTAGCTTCCTTTTTAGATCTATGTTTCCACTTTATATTCACAAAAGGAATATGTTTGTTTTTTAGCTTTTTAACATCAGTTTCTAAAATTTTTTCAGGCTCTTCAATATATATTAGATTATTCTGTATTTCAATATCTTCGTGTGAAATTATCTGCTCTGAATTTGAAACACATTTCTTTAACATTGAAATGTGAAAACATCGTGTGTATCTAACATATCTGCAGGTAACGTTAGTTGGTAGGTGACTAGACCGATCCTTTCTAAAATTTTAGGAGAACAAATTTACCTAAGACTAAGCTTGCTTCCTTGACCAAATCTAGTTGTACCTTTCATGAGCATTACTTTTAAAAAATTAAAAAATCTTCAACATCAAATTCAATTGCTTTGTGTTTTAAGCCGCCTGAGCAGTTTTCAATCAGTCTCTAATTAATCTGATTTTTTCAGTAGCTTCATCAACTAACTTGAGAGCGAACATTATACATACATTACCCCACTTCGACCCAACTGAGTAGAGTTCTGCACTTTCTGCCATACAATACTTCATAAGAAGTCATTTTGATACTAGACTGATGGTTATTCTTGTAGGCAATATCGATCATTAGAATGTGATCTTCCCAACTGCCTCCAAAGTGGAGAACACGAAGCCTTAACAGATCTTTCAACACCTGAATTGTCTTTTCTGAATGACAGTCGGTTTGTAGATGAAAGCAGTGGTTAATTGTGTACTCAAACCTTGTTGAATGCCTTTCCACAACCTAGATGTGATTATTTCTTCTCTGTCATAACTAATAACTTATGGAATGTCGTGCAAGCTGATAATTTCTTTGACATACAATCTGACCAAATTTCTACTGAATTTGTTGGTCTGTAGGCAAAAAGTGAACTGACTTAGTTAACTTGCCAATGATGACAAAATACTATTGTGAACCTTTTAGATCGAGGAAAGCCCATGACAAAATCCATAGCATTTTCTTCTCATTTTCATTCAAATATTGACAATGATTGTAGCAATTCATTGGGTCTTTGATGCTCAGACTTTACAATCTAACATGCTTGACATTAAGATACATATTCAGCAACATTCTTCTTCACACTTCACCAAAATACCAACTTTAAATCTTTATACAATTTTGAGTTGTATGAATGAATTGTATACCCTGAATGACGAGCTTCATGTAAAATTTCTTGTCTCAAATCAGAATCAGCAGGTACCAATATCTACAGGTTATTTCGGATAATGTCATCTTCATTAAGTCATATCAATCATCATTTCTGATTGACATTGCATTAGGAGTTTTTGATATTCACTATTATCCTCACGAGCTTGTCTTAATTCTATCCATCATAGTAGGTTGCACTGTCAACTGATGTAAATACACCATGTCGCGGCAAAAGATATTTGTTCTTAATCGTCATATTTTCCAACTCTCTACAATCAATATATATAACTGCATGAATCCATCCTTCTTCTCGACGAACAATAATGGAGCACTCCAAGGTAAATTACTTGGTCTCATAAAACTCTTATCGATCACTTCCCACGAATAACATTTCAATTCTTGTAATTCCTTCGGAGCTATCTGTAAAGAGATTTGAATATTGCAAACGTTCCCGGATGCACATCAATACTAAGCTTCACTTCTCATTCCAGTGACAGTCTTAGCAATTCTTTAAGAAATACATCAAGAAATTCTAAAACCACTGGGATGTTCTTCAATTCCTGTACATCATTATTTAGCACTTCTAATTTTGCCAAAAATATCATTTCACTACTTCGCGGACACTTTTCAACTTTCACTGCACTAATCAGGGAAGATTGTGCATTCCAATCACATGAGACAAAATATTTTTTTATGAAGCAATTTCAGCTTCACTACCTTTTCTAGCATTCAATTGTATCAAAATAATTTACCAACCACTCAATCTCATAAATGACATCAAAAGTCTGAATTGATAAAATAATCAACTCCGTCGGCAACTTCTTATCATGAATATGAACATGCACTACACATTGAACTTTTTCAATTTGTATAAAACCCAATTTCCAAAGACATAACGACACATGGAGTAGGAGAAAAATGCCAAATATCAACAAGAAATTAGTAGCAAACTCCTCAAAAATAAAGAAAGCTGATGCATTTGAATTGAATAGAACAATGTCAAGCTAATCTTTAATTAGAAGCATACATATAACCACTTCTTAAAATCCTTTAGCTTCTTGAGAGGTAATTACAAAACTCGAGCTTTTACCAATTGCTCAATTTTGCACTCCGATGTTTCACCTTTTGTTTGCACTAAACGCTTTCCCCAAAATTTAGTTCTGCTAAACTGACAAGCTTCCAAAATTTTTTGGACAATCTCTATCCTTGGATTGTTAGTATTTTGTTGTCCTTTTCCTGTGGACAATTTATTTGAATGTATCCTAGCTGTCCACATTTGTAACATTTACTGGAACCAATTAAGCACTGTCCAAAATATTTCTTTCAACATTTTTCACAAAATGTCTTATATGATTGTGGTTGCTTCTATTGATCTTCTTATTTAAGTGTCTTGCTTTGAAAGTATTCTCTTTTGCCGAAATAATTTCGCTTGCTTGCCTAAGGTTGTCACTGCTGATTGGAAAAGTTCAATACATTTTCAATTATTCCTACTCTTTCAACAAGCACGGAGAAATCATTGATTTCAAATGGAGCTAATGCTAACTACAACTGATCTCTGAGATCGTGCAAAAAATTGTGACACTTTTCATTTTAGGTGTTGACATAGTGAGCTACATATCTGGAAAGAGAAGTGAATTTTTCCTCATATTGCATAAGTTTCTTGAACACTTGAGTTAGATTGAAAAACTTATCATGCATTGTTATTTTGGTTGAAGGAGTAATAAACCAATCTTTAAAGACTTTAACAAATTCTTCCTACTGAATTTGTGGAAGAGATGTCAGCTGAAATTTTTCTCTATGCTACGTCTGTCACCACCTTTCTGCCTCGCGTTTTAGCATGAACGTAGCTAACACTACTCTCTTATTTTCCAGACAAATCATACCGTCTAAAATTTTTCCAATCTTTAAGAGCAAATCTTCAGCAACTGTAGGATCACTAGCACTCTTGAATGCAGGTGGCTTCAAAAATATAAAATATCTTTAAGAGTCGATCCACTTCTACCCCAATTTCGAATCTGGGTTCTGTACCGGTGGAAGTTTTTTTGATAGCAGTCATTTTGTTTACCACCTATGATATTAGCTATAGAATGCCCTGTAACTCAGTAACTCCAGTCCTCATTTGTCTTATTCTAATTTTAATTTGTGTTCAAAACATTTGCAGTTCTAACTTTGTGCTCTGCACTTGGCCAACGAGATTGGCCTTCTGTACTTTCTAATTCTTCTCCAGACATGTTTATCTGTATTGACACAATTTCTTATTCACATGCAATTTACATATAATAATTTTATCGTGCACACGTGAACTTAATTTGTAAGAGTTACCCACCTCAGATTCATTAACCTATAGCTTTGTAGAAATCAATTCATATTTGATCTCATTTGTACTTCCTCAAAATCCTACAAGCTTCAATTATTTTTTTCATCCAATAACACGCTCTGATACTACTTTTTGTCACACCCCAACTAACCCCCCGATATGGTCAATCGTAGTGTGACAGAGACTGGCAATTTGATCACACCTCTCACTAGAACTCGTTCAGACTTTGTAATTAGAACTCAGTGGATGATAAATTAGTATAATTAGAATGCTGCAACATATTTGATACATTACATTTCATATATCTACTTGGAATCATGAAAATCATATCATCCAAAACATGAAACAATATAGATGTGTTAAATCCAATATAGCAAAAATATGTACCAAAAACATATGTATAAGCTTTCCAAACTATCGTACAAAAGTCGTACAATGACGCACCTAGCTACTCGCCCCAGTGCTCGTTGCCCTTACTTGGAAGGCAACAATAAAGAATGAGCAACAACAAGCTCAAAGAAATAATCAGGGCTAACATAAAATTTTATATATAAAAAAGAAACATGTATGCTCACATGAAATTATACATGCCTACACATAAATCATAACATGTTAATATAATAGAGAACATGAAAAGAGAGCAAATACATGTAATATAAAAAAAAATCAAAACTATAGTGTAACATATAAGTCATAAGCATGAAATTATAAGATAATCAAAAGAATGTTCAGAGTAAATTATCATAGGAATGTCATTTCATAAAATTCATCATAATAATTTCACTTATTTAATGCATAGAGTTCAACTATTTCCATATTTTTTCATCATGGGTCGTCTCCCTATCTCAAGAGTCATATAAACTATCGATAAAGGTTGAGTTTTCCCAAACATAACAGTTATTCATAGCCCTCAAATACCCACGGCTTTTTAACGTTCTACCACAACCTAATCCCAACGATTCCCAGAGGTTCGTCCCCGTATAAATATTAGGAGTTGGGAATATTATATCCTTGCATAGTGTACTTACAAGCATTCAAATAATAGTCTACTTATAACATTACAACAACAACAACAACAACAACAACAAAGCCTTAATCCCACTACGTGGGGTCGGCTACATGAATCATTTTTCTCCATTGCGTCCTATTTAGTGTCATATTTTCATTTAGTTCTAGTAAATTAAGATCATTTTTAATACAATAAGCCCAAGTCTTCCTAGGTCTACCTCTGCCTTTCTTAACACAAGTCGAATTTAAAACATCTACTCTCCTAATCGGATCATCTAATGGTCGACGTTTAATATGACCAAACCATCTAAGGCGACTTTCTCTAATTTTTTCTGTCACAGGAGCTAAACCAACCCTATCACGAATATATTCATTCCGCATTTTGTCTCTAAGTGTAAAACCACTCATCCACCTAATCATTCTCATCTCGGCAACACTTAACTTATTATTATGCTTCTCTTTTAAAGGCCAACATTCAGCCCCATAGAGCATTGCAGGTCTCACCACCATCTTATAAAATTTTCCTTTCAGCCTTAGCGTTACTTTTCTATCACACAAAAGGCCCGAAGCATTCCTCCACTTCAACCAACCAACTTGAATTCTACTATTAACACCCCATCTATATCACCATCGCTTTGGACAACGGACCCAAGATATCTAAATCGTTCACACCTTTTAATAATTTGATCACCCAAAGTCACACTTCTGTCACTAGAGCTATTACTACTAAAATTACATTCCATGTATTCAGTTTTAGTTCTACTTAAACGAAGGCCTTTAGACTCCAATGTAGACCTCCATAATTCAAGTTTTTCCTGGGCTTTTTCTCGCGTTTTATCCACGAGAAGAATATCATCAACAAAAAGCATACACCAAGGTACTTCCTCATCCATAACTAAAGTAAAAAGATATGGGCTTAAAGCTGATCCCTGATGTAATCCAACAGAAATAGGAAAATATTTTGTTAATCCTCCTTTAGTTTGAACACAAGTAACAGCACTAGTATGCATATCTTTAATGACTTGAATATAAGTCATATCAACACATTTCTTCTCGAGAACTCTCCAAAGGATATCTCTTGGAACCTTATCGTAAGCTTTTTCTAAATCAATAAAAATGAAATGTAGATTCTCCTTATTATCTCTGAACTTCTCCATCAAACCTCTCAATAAATGTATAGCTTCCATAGTAGACCTGCCCGGCATAAATCCAAATTGATTATGAGAAATTTTTGTGATGTGTCTTAACCTATGTTCAATTACCCTCTCCCAAAATTTTAAAGCATGACACAACAACTTAATTCCTCTATAATTTGCACACTCTTGTGCATCCCCTTTATTCTTAAAAATGGGGACCAAAGTACTCTTCCTCCACTCCTCAGGCATCTTTCTAGTTTTTAAAATAATATTAAAAAGTTTAGTAATCCAAGAAACTCCCAAATCTCCCAAATATTTCTACACTTCAATTGGGATATCATCAGATCCTACAGACTTTCCACCCTTGGTTTTCTTTAAAGCCTCCTCAACTTCTTTTTTGCTAATGCGACGGTAAAAAAGAAACGTTTTATTATTATTCACGATATTAAAATCACTAATAGTCTACTTATAACATTCATTGCAAAAATTAGATCATTCATATATCAAGCATTTATAAGATATTATATATGTCATAGGCATGAAGCACAACAAATGAATACATACAGACAATTAATTTCGTACGCTTAATCACTTGTATCATAACATAGCATATCATCATATATATCGTAAGAGAAGTAAACATGTATTTATACATTCAATTGAAGATATCCATTTAAATTATGCATGAAATTTCAAATGCATCTCTGTCAAACTAAAAATCATATGAAAACATATAGAAGATTATTTTCTTAAATTAGCACAAGATTATTCCAGCTGACCTAACGGAGCAGCCCTAAGACAAGTGTCCACACGTCGCTATGTATAGACAACCTGGGGCCTGTATACAACATAGAATTTCATAAAATTTGGTTCATAACATGCATTAACCCAAAAATGTACTTTATTTGTCAATACATACCTCAAAAGAGCTTTTCTGCTAAATTCGCCTTCCCAAAATCACCAATTTTCACATTTCCTCCAACCTATCACCTCAAATCTTGCTTCTCCTCACTGATTTCGTGCTTAAATATTTTTTAGAAGCTCGCAAAATCAATTACGACACTTATGGCACAAAATCTGCGCCTCCGACAGCTGCCGAAAACGAGAAAAGTCGAAAAACAAGGCAAATGTCAAAACGGAAGAATGAGAAAGAAAATGAAAGTTTCAAATGATGTGAGACAATGATTCACACTAATGAAAATCACCCTGAAATCCTAAATCGTGCTCTACGGTTCTCAGGTGGCCGCTCGCCCCTTGTTTTTCGTGACTTAGCTACAGTACTCAATCGCAGGAGCTCCCCTGGGGCAGGAAACCGAGACTAGGTAGTGGGCAATGGGAAGTAGCACATAAGAAATTCCTAGCCGTTCGATCTCATCCAACTGGCGCATGCTCGAGTAAGTGCGGGAGGAGTCGATGGCTATGGTGCACATGCGGGAGATTAGGCAAAAATTACATAATAATTAAGATAATTATATTTATAACTTCAAAATTAAATACCTATCAAACCGTTCATAATTTACATATAGTATTTGATATCGAATTAATTGATTTCATGCATAGAATTTTATAAAATTGCTTTAACCAAATTCTGAGATGTGTGAAATTTGAGATACTTTTCAAACTTGCCGAATTTTACATGTTTCTTGAAATTTGAGCATTACACTTATCCCCCTATCCAGTCCATCAAAAAATGCTTTTTATATTTGCTAAACAAACGACAACCTAAACATAAATGTATATCAGTTTTGATAATATATCCCGGCATCTAAACCATCACAAGATGCTAAGTACGCATATTGAAAACGGCTAACTAGATATGAAAGGAAAAGAATTTTGATATACTAATACTTCTAATAGCACATATAAAAATAAATAGATTTATTAGTTATTTAGATGTTTTAATATTGAAAAATGACTAAAAACACAAACTTGCATCGAATTGTTTCTTTTATCCATGTAGAAGGATAATAATCTAATTCTAGATTTGCATATCCATAAATTCCTCTCCAAAACTCAGGGTTGAGTGATTGTTGAACCAACATCGTTCTGATGATTCTTAAAATGGAACCGGCACTGGAATTTGGCAAGATACACACCTGCGCAGTATGCTATACAGTTCGGGTCTTGCTCTCATCCAGTCTGAAAATGTTTTTCTCTCGGTTGAACTAGCATGAAGAGCTGCTCTTTCTGTGTGGATGTAAACAGCAAAGCAAATGAGAAAGTAATATCTTTCCAAGTATTCCACAAAGAAGGATAGTGAGGCTTCCCTCTTCTTCTCGTCAGGCTGGCGAAGTATATTGTTACGATAATTGCTAATAGCTTCTCTCAAATTCTGTAGAACCAAACAAACAAAGCTTAAGATAGAAAAAAATGTCAATTTCGGAGATCCATTTTCCAAAGGTTGAAGTTGGCTGTGCAAACTAGGGCTGATAAAGTCACTTAACAGGAAAGAAGTTGTCACATAATTCAAACTTTTTGGAAGTTTCCACAAAAAATATTCAAACCTGCATGGCGTCACACTTATCAATAACTTTGTCCACTTGCCGTTTTCCCTCTACTCCACCCTACAAGGAAAGAAATCATATTCAATGGTGAATCTCTAACAGATTCTCGCTAGCGAACATGGGAAAAGTAAATGACAAGATTTCTGACCTCCAGTACACGAACTAGGCTTCTAATAACAGTGTATTCACCTCTCCGTGCAGCATCCTCAGAATTAGGCATATTATCAGTGACATCAACCCCAGTGTTGAAAATTTTTCCAATGGAATGCGTCCTTGGAATGCCTACAAGCAAAAAAATGCAAACATATATTAATGTATTACAGAGAACCACCGTCGAAGTGAGGTGCAAAAGATATAAGTGAGCTAAGCCGGCTCTTAAGTCAAGCTGATTGAACCATGAGCTCGAGCTCGAGCTCAAATTACAACTCATATATTAAAAGAGGTTGAGCTCAACTTCAAGCTTGAAAAAACTAGATTCGTTTGCTTGCAAACTAACTCTATTAGAATAAATAGGTGGACCAAAATCTGATTTCTTCCATTTTAGGTTAATCTTGAGCCTGTATGGAGGCCGCTAGTCTCACAAACTCTTCTTCTTCAAATGTCGTTGATCCCATCATTTCCTTATAAAGTGAGCTCCCGTAGTGAATTCTTAATTGTCTAATCATGTCGACGCATTCACTAAAGAGCTCCCAGCACTTCATCCCCGTTGGTCTCAATAATTCATTCTCCAACAAAATCCAACAGCAACTTTCTTGTCAGTGGTCCCACCAATGTCTTCTCCAACAAGCTCCCGCAATAACTTTCTCACCGTCAGACCCTTCCCTAGAAAGCTTCAAATTTTTATCCCTTCTTAAACAAGCTACTATCACAACTTCCTTGCTTCTTCACTGTCAAGGGTATGATAAAGCAGGGGAAAATCGAGCGCACTACTAGCTAAAAGTTTAAGATGATCAAAGCTCGAGCACAATATAGGAGCTTGAGCTAGAGATCAAGCCTACTATGAGCAAAGCGAGTAGGCTCGACTTAACTCATTTACACCAAATATGTCACAATAATCTATATTAGAAGCCCAGTGTACTGTCTCATAGGAGTGCGGTGCAAATTTTAAACTCAAGTGAGTCATAGATATCGTTGAAAGTTCATGGTATAAATGTTGCAAGTTATGCTCTCACCCGATGCTCCAATACGATTAAGGTAAACCAAAGTAGCTATCACCATCCCTGTTGTAGTTCTTCCCCTACCCATTTGACAATTAAAAATATATTCAGTATCATTTTCCACTTGAGAAATCCGATGCACCTGACATGGACAAAGAAACAATTATGCAGCCGGATTAATACTACATCAAAAAAAATGGTTCATCATTGTTATTTCTCAACATGCAAATTCAGTGTTAACCAAAAATCAATTTCATACTACAAAGAAGGCAGCTTATGATAGAGTAGAACGACCAAAGGTAAGATTGTCGGATATTTCAAACAAAGGCATGACAAGCTACTATAAATAAAAGAAGTTAAAAGCGCAACCCACTTGGCCTTATCATTGGGTGCTTTCTCTCAAATCACGATGCCTTGACTCTTGAGTTCAAAACTTAGCACATATAGGTGAGTGCATAAGCATAAAAACAAATAAAAATTGGTATTTAAAAAAAATAAGAAGTGAATCACAGCTTCAAAACTACCTGGGGATTTTCATATGCAAAAAATAAAATTTGTTCCATCTAAAATGAAAAAACAACTATCTATATATATATATATATATATATATATATATATATTTAAGACGTGATGACATAAAAGTAAATTATTGGAATGGATGACTAACCAAATCATCAAAATCTCGCTCTTTAGGGGACTTTTCATCTGTAATGGGAACCCTCTCATAATCAACAAGGTAGCCTTCCATCTGCAACTCTTGATAAACCTATCAAATAAAACAAATGGTGAATATTATGACAATCATATATAAATGACCAAAATTACAGCTGCATAAGTCAAACTATTCATACCTCCAAAGGAGTCTTAACATGATCCCGTGTCACTGGTTCCCATAGGTCCACCATCTGACCATCAGGCAGTTCATCAGTAACAAGAATTTTACTCCCATACCTGCAATTAAACATTTCAAATACAATCTATCATTTTCAAACATAAAACAATGCAATAAGAACAAAATAATATACAAAAATACCGGGCCGCTTCAATCAGGATATCTTCTTTTAAACGAAATTCCATCTGTTCAACTCTAGCTCTGTTTATTCCCTATTAGAAATGCGAAGATCGAGGGGAAAAAATTCACACATATTTAAATATAATAATATTTAGGATTGGTATGAATCAAAAGAGAATTTTTATATAAAAGGAGGAAACATTCATCCAATTCTTAAAAAGATGAAAATGTACCAAGGTGCTATGATCAAGCCGTCGTAGAGAAACTTTTTATTATTTGTTTATTTAGAACTAAAAAAATGATCAAATTACTTCATGAACTATTTGTTGTAAGGTAGCATTACTTTAAACCCAAACTATTTAGAGTATCCAATCTAATCCATTCTCTCAAACAAGATCCAAAATAGTCTCACTGTTAAAATGAGGCTGGAAATAATGGCATTATTTGAAAAATGAAATTATTGTACACCTTAATTAAGTGAAATACCCTTATTTGTCATTTCATTCATGAAATATGCATGAAATTCTCATCCAATTAAACAAAAATGCTAACTACAGGACTATTTTAGATCATATTTAACAAGGAATTAAATTGGACACTTTAAATAGTTTAAAAGTAAAATGGCGTCCCCAAATAGTGCAGAAACCATTTGGGCCATTTTCTTAGATAACTCTAATTAACAAAATAGAAAAAATCATCTATCAAAATAGTTCCCTATTCATAACATATTGAAGAGGATGTTCTTGATTACATGAGCTTAAGGGTGCATTTAGGGCAACGGTGCGGTGGCGATACAGTGTTGCACTGCACTTTTTCTATTTGACAAAACTACGTTTTGTCTGCTTTTCAAGAAGCTGCAAAATCGAACTTAACTAAGTGTGGTGACTATTAGAAAGTTTCGATCTAACTTTTTAGGGAAAAAAATTTTTAATAACCACCGCAGCTTTTTGAACAGTAGCTTCTTTCGCAAAAACTTCACAACTGTTTCTTCAAATAGCTGCAGTTACCCCAAACAGACCCTAAGAGCCCATTTAGAGCACCAGTTTTGTAGGTTTTCATTTTCAAAAAATCATTTGACACGTTTGGCTGTCGGCTTTTGCCCTCCTTTTCGTTGTCGCTCATGCGCGAAACTGAGAAAGTGGAAACGTAGAGCTGATGCATTCAGCAGCGGATGCTCCGTTTCGATTGCAAAATCCCCTCGTTGCCCCCCAAGGAAATGGCATTATTCTGCCCTATGTCCCCAATATTAGCCTCACTTCGCCTTTTGTTCCTCCTCTCATATCTTTCTCTGTCGCTACGGCTTTAGGGAAAAATCTCGATCCACTTGTTCAACTACTGTCGCCTTTCTTCTCTGTATGTATAATGCCTCCTCTTCTCACACTTTTTTATGGTTTGATTATGTTATTTTGTTACTTTGTTATATTTTTAGTTGTTTATCCTTCTACTGTCTGGTGTTTGAGATCATTGAGTGGCTTGGTGGCTTTGTTGATTTGGTGGTTTTCTTATATTTAGTAGCAGTGTTGGTTACTTTGAAAGGATTGTATGAAGGTAATCTAGAAGCAGTGTTGGTTATTTTGAGAAGAAAATCACGAGAATTTGATTTTCTAATCTTGCAAATATCTTGGTTTTTATATTAGGTTTATAATTGCATTTCTCTTTCCTCTTCTTCAAACTTAGAAAAAGATTATTTAGAGGGAATTGCGGAGCCGTGTTTGTTTTTTTTTTTTAAATATGTCTACGAGAATTTGATTTTTTGCTATTGTGACTCACATTTCATGTTTTTCATTTCCTCCTATTCAAAATTTGAAATGATTGTTTGGAGAGAATTTAGGACCAATGGTTGTTATTTTGAGTTATTATTTTTTGTGTTAGATCAGTGATTACATTTCCCTTTCCTCCTCTTCAAACTTGAAAAGAATTCTATAAAGGGAATTTAGGAGCAGTGTTGGTTATTTTGGAAATACATCAATGTTAATTTGATTTTCGGTTATTGCAAATGTCTCAGTTTTCATGTTAAATCAGTGATTACATTTCTCTTTTCTCTTCTTTAAAGTTAAAAATAATTGTATTGAAGAAATTTAGGAGTAGTTTTTGTTCTTGTCAAAATATATCCATCAGAATTTGATTTAATGTTATTGCAAATGTCTCAGTTTTCATGTTAGATCAGTAATTGCATATCATTTTCCTTCTCTTTAAACTTGAAAATGATTGTATTGAGAGAATTTACGAACAGAGTTTGTTCTTTTGATAATATATCCATGAGAATTGATTTTTTTGTTATTGTTAATGTCTCAGTTTTCATGTTAGATTAGTGATTACATTTCCTCTTGCTCTTCTCCGAACTTTGAAAGGATTGTTCAGAGAGAATTTATGTTAGAGCAATGTTAGTTATTTTAAATATATATATATGATAATTTTTTTCTGCTATTGTCAATGTCTCAGTTTTCATGTTAAATCAGTGACGACATTTCCTCTTCCTCTTCTTTAAACTTTGAAAGGATTGTATGGAGGAATTAGAGGCAATGCTTCTTTTTTTGAAAATATATAAATGAGAATTCAGTTTTTTGCTATTGCAAATGCCTAAGTTTTTATGTTAGAATAGTGATTGCATTTGACTTTCCTCGTCTTCAAACTTTAAAAGGATCCTGTGAAGAGAATTTAGGATCAGTGTTAGTTATTTTGAAATTATACACATGAGAACTTGATTTTCTGTTATTGCAAATGTCTCAATTCTTATGTTAAAACAATGATGGCATTTCCCTCAACTCTTCTTCAAACTTCAAAAGGATTGTATAGAGGAAATTTAGGAGCATTGTTTGTTCTTTTGAAAATATATATGCAAGAGAATTTGGTTCTCTGCTATTGCAAATGTCTCAATTCTAGTGTTAGATCTGAAATTGAATTTCTTGTTACACTTCTTCAAACTTTGAAAGTATTGTATGGAGGGAATTTAGAAGCAGTGTTATTTTGAAAATATATACATGAGAATTTGAATTTTGTACATTGCAAATGTCTCAGTTTTTATGTTAGAACAATATTTGCATTTCTCTTTCCTCTTCTTCAAACTTTAAAAGGATTGTTTGGAAGGAATTTAGAAATAGTGCTAGTCATTTTGAAAATATATACATAAGAATTTGATTTTTTTCTATTGCAAATGTCTTAATTTTCATTTTAGAACAGTGTTTTCATTTTTCTTTCCTCTTCTTCAAACTTTGAAAGGATTAATTGGAGAGAATTTAGGGGCAGTGCTAATTATTTTGAAAATATAATAACCAGAATTTGGTTTTCTGTTGTTGCAAATATTTCAATTCTTATGTTAGATCAGTTATGGTATTTTCATTTCCTCTTTTTCATACTTTGCTAGGATTGTCGTAAGAGAATTCAGGAGTAGTGCATGCTTGTTTGAAAATATATCAATGAGAATTTGATTTTCTGCTGTTGCAAATGTCTTGGTTTTCATGTTATATCAATAACTGCATTTTCTCGTCCTCTTATTCAAAGTTTGAAAGGATTATTTGGAGAGAGTTCATGTTAGAGCAGTGCTAGTTATTTTGAAAATATATACATAAGAATTTGATTTTCTGCAATTACAAATGCTTCAGTTTTCATGTTGGATCAGTGATAGAGAGAATTTAGAAGCACTTCAAATAGCTTTTTTTAATTGTTAAATCAAGAAGAAACAGTGTTGATCAAATGAAAATATCAAATTGTTTAGATGTTGGATCAGTATTAATGCCCATTGGGATGCTGGATTCAAATAGCTTAATTGGGATGCTGGATTACTTGTTTAGATGTTGGATCAGTATTAATGCCCATTGGGATGCTTTGTCAAATTGTTCAAATAGCTTTGTTTAATTGTTAAATCAAGAAGAGACAGTATTGATCAAATGAAAATATCAAATTGTTTAGATGTTGGATTATTATTAATGCCCATTGGGATGCTGGATTCAAATTTTTAGGTTGTGATACATTTCATATTTCGACTTTACAGTAGAGCAATGATGGAAAATTAGATCAAAGTACTAAACGATCACCAATTGCAATAGACACTAATCAGTTTTGCAGCCTATATGATAAAAATGGTGATAAAGAACAAAGCCTTCTTTGATATAGGGATCTCACTGAGCTTTCAGGACGTGTTTGGGCCAACGTTACTGATCTGACATCTAAACTAAGATAGTTGCATTAATTCAAAACAACTTTTCCCAGATATATACTCAAAAGATCCACGCACCTAAAATTTATCAATATAATACTTTTCAAGTCGAATAAGAAGAAAAGAAAATGCAATTACTAATCTAATATGAAAAATGAGGCATTTGCAATGATAGAAAACCAAATACTCATTTATAATTTCAAAATAACTAGCACAGCTCCTAAATTCTCTCCATACAATCATTTTAAAGTAAAGAGGAAAGGGAAATACAGTTACTGATCTAACATCTATGTGCACATTTTTGGGATTGGATGATATGATTTTAAAATTTATCATTTTAATGTTGCCTTGTTTGTAACCATTTATACGATGTTAGTACATTGTTGTTTGGCTCTCGAATTTGTTGGGTTTCTTGGACCCGGACTTTGAATTAACCCGGTTTTCGGATTTTGCAGGTGTGAAGCATTTCATTTTTAAAATGATATGTAGAGAAATAATGAAAAAAAAACAAAGGGCTCAAACGATCACCAATTGCCACTATTTGCGACAAATACGACTTGCTCTTAGATCACACGTGTCACAAATAATACTTGGTCTTAAAGTATGAATGGTACATTTGGTGGTTTAGGATGAAGCTTTCTTTGATAACTTGAATTTCATTGAGCTCTACTTCGAACCTTCAGGATTTCACTGAATTTTCATTTGGTTCTTTTTTTTTTAGTTATTTATCATTCTAAATGTTTTAATTGTATTATAGTTCAGATGGGTAAACAAAAGGAAAGTGGGTTATCTATTATTTGGGATAAAAAAGGTAATGATCATATTTTGTGATTTGTATTTGAGAGAGATAAAGACTGGAAATAGACTAACCACACACTTCAACAAAAAGTAATCACAAAACATCACCGAAAACTTTTATGATAAAATAAATAGACTGTATGACAAAACTCAACTAAAAAGCTAAAAAAAAATGAAAATTGTGAAAAGAGCTAAAGAGAGGGTTTATTGGATTAGATTGGGACCCTCTTAAGAAAACAGTTGATGCGTTAGAGGAGTGGTGATGAGATAAAGTTTTTGTAAATAGATAATGATTTATTAAACTACGACTTCATTGAATGTAGTTAATTTGAAATGGATTTTCATCGATTGTAGGTATTGCCCAATGCCAAAAATTTTAGGCTTGCTGGCATTGACCTAGAGCTAGAGGAAAAGCTTGATATTATGTTTATTGATGTTGTGGTCAAAGGTATCAATGTCTGGGCCACAACAGAGAACCTCACCCAAAATTTGGATGAACCTGAATGTGCTCATTTAAATTAGATCCAAGAGGAACATCCAAAGGAACGAGAGTGGGGTGAGTCCAGTCAGTCCAAACGACCTAGAACCTCCACCTAGACGGAAAAGAAGAAAATGAAGTCTAGGGCAACGCGCTTATCTGAGCAGATCTCACAGCTAGTAACTAATTTCATAAGTATCACATATGGCGCTCGTAAAACTCTACATGGATACCCAATGATGACAAACGTTGTGAAGTTGTTGGACTCAATTCCAAAGATTTTCTATGACATGTCCCTCTACTTATTCGTTGTAAAACTTCTTGAGGACTACAACAAGCAGGAAGCTTTTTCCACTTTGGTGCCGGAACGGAGGATTCTTACCTCCGATATTTTCTACAGATGCAAAGTACCTAGCTGTTATTTTTTGTCACTACTATTTGGCATTTCCTGAAATAATAATTCACACTTCTAGGATGAACTATGGATTGCGTCATGCTTACGTGGCATTTCGATATTTAGCTTATGAGTATTTGTAGTGCTTTCATTTTGACTCTTTTTAATAGTTCTTTACACTTTTGTAATAATATTCACTTAATATTAAAATCTAACACATATCTTTTAAACAGATGAACCCGCCAGATGAAGAGGAAAATATAGAAATAATTGAGAGAGCAACTATGCCGATCACAGCAGCTTGTCTCATCAATGAGTATTGTCAGAGAAATATGAGTAAGACCCCTCATGTGTCAACATCATCAGTGGTTGACAAATGGGTCGGTGAACTACTCAAAGCTCATCTAATTAGAATGAAAAGCATGTTCAAAAAGTCAATAACATATTTTCAGTGATTTGCTCGACGAATTGCAGTCCAAATATGATTTGCATGAATTTTCCCCTTTTATGTCCGGAGAAGTTCCAGCTATCATGCTTTTTATTTTATCACACGATGAGTCCATCTATGCTGCTTCTGAACGTTTCCAACACTCCTCAGAGACAATTAGCAGGTACTTCAAGATCGGGGTCAACTCTTTCGTAAAAATATACTACAGTAATGTGAAACCCTTAAACCTTGTTTTTTCGCAAACACCACGAGAAATCAATAGTGATCTGAGATATATGTCGTTCTTAAAGGTATTCGTATCTCTATCTATTCTAGCAATAGTACAATTTAAGAAAATAGAAATAGTGGTCTAAAAAATTTTAAAAAAAAAAAATTACATCGGAGCAATTGACAGCACGCATGTCGATGCACATGTTGGCAATGAGAAGAAGATCGCATATATTGGAAGGTGTGAGGTTGCTACACAAAATATCTTAGTTATGTGTGATTTCAATGTGTTTCACATTTATAAGAGCTGGCTGGGAATTGAGTAATCACAATAGCAAAATTTTCAAATTTGCAACCTTGCAACGTTAATTCAAATTTCCAATGCCTTTCAGCGGTTAGTACATTTAGACATCACAAGAAGATTTTTATTTCAGGAAAAGCACTAATGATGTCATTATCCAGAAAAATATTACCTAGTCGATTTGGGATATTTATTACAACAGAATTTCTTAAAAATCATTTCCAGCACGATTATCACCTTTCTGATTTTGAGTGCAGCAATCAAGTGATTAGAGGGAGGAATGAACTCTTCAATAAAAGACAACTGTCATTAAGGAGTATCATCGAAAGAGCATTCGATGTATAGAAGAAGTGGATCATACTCCAAGATATGTCTACATTCTCTTTCAAAAAACATGTAAAAATAGTTGTTGTAACAACAACACTTCATAATTTTATATGGAAGCATCCATCCCAAGACGATATCGATTTCAGAGTCATAGACGAAGATCTTACTTACATGCCTGACGAAGCTAAACAACATTAGACCAGACATTCAGTGTCCAATAAAGACTTCTGTATAACCGAGTACAACACTCCCGAATGAGAATGTGTGCAAGAGATGATACAGTTAAGAGAAGAAATCATTGATGCTTTGGTCAACGCATCAACCGTATTCATGTAACATCACCTAGTGATTTCTTATTGATAATTCATATTTCAGTTGTATGTTGGATGTGTGGATGTATATTTTCTAAATCTTTCCACGAATCTGTATTATAGTTTTCTTGATGTGTCCTAATTACCTTCCATTTTCTATTATAAAACTACTATTTTTTTAATGTTTCTTGCACATATTTATTATTTTCTCAAATGAAGTCATAGTATATTATAATCACAAGAAACATGATTTCAAGAGCATCAGGTACTTCGAGAGTTCCAAGTTGCTACTATGGCACACGGTGTGTTGATTACTGGTCAAGAAAAGAAAGCAGGTACGGTAGAAGATTTTATTGTTGTCCCAGAAATAGGACACCTGAGAATTGCAATTACTTTCGTTGGGTTAATGAAACAGATGACTTTGATTCGGATAATACTTGGTTCATAAGGGATGCTGTTATGGAAAGGAGATTATTCCGAAGACTTGATCGTCAGGGCAAGAGGAAGAACATCATCCTAGACTTGCAGGTTATTATGGTTGTCCTCATTATTGTAGTTATATGATTTATATATTAGAGTATTTTGCACTGTACTGATGTTTTTTTGGTAGTAGAACATCTTTCTATGATCTTGTTGTCAATATTTTCAAAACTGCAATTATTTGAATATATTGCATGGTCAAAACAAATTTTTTCATCAAAAACAACAACAGCACAATAGATGTCCCAAACAGACTTTTGCTTCTTCATCAACAACTTTCTGACAGTTCTTGAGAAGCAGCTTCTCCAACAAGCAGCTTCTCCAACAAACAGCTTTACAGCTGCTTCTTGGAAAAACAACAGCCGCCCCAAACGCACCCTAAGTCAATAGATCAAGGTTAGCAGTCCACCATCTGCATAGGTTTATACACAGATTATATGATTTGAACTTTATGCCAAAGCTACTTATTAAGAGAGTTAATATTTGTTAATATAAACAAAAAACAATTGTTATCGCCTAGACTTTATGCCAAAGCTACTTATTAAGAGAGTTAATATTTGTTAATATAAACAAAAAACAATTGTTATCGCCTAGAGGGCCCACATATATGTAATTTTGTCTTATATTTATGCTTTCATAATGGTAGATACCTATTAAAAATTACTTGTATCTTTTTGAAAGATATCCTAAAAGAAACCTAATACCAAAAAGGATTGAGAAAGAAGAAAATTAAAAGATAGAAGGCCATGAATATGTCTATAGAAAAATAATGCAATAAATATTACATTCAAAAGATAGAATAGACCGCAAATAGAAAGGCTCTGATAGTTGACAAATGCATGACATGGTAAAAAAGCAATATTCAATTTTCAAATGGCTAATGCTTTCCGTTCACAAATGACAAAAACCAGGTCAATGGTAAGCATTAGCTAAACAGAAATATTATCAGATCTATGGTATCACAATTTATGAAAGGATATAGTATCTTTCATCAATAAGTGTATTTATAACTAAACGAAATATTATCAGATTTATGGAGTTAATACCGAGCCAGTGCTAAACAGACATGATCATAGAAGGTTGAGAGTAGTATTTCATAAATCCTCATTCTAATTTACTCCTACTGCAAGAAAGAAATAAGTAAAAGAAATTAGGCCAACTATTATGGCAAGCTAATCGTGGTCTAAAATGATTAGATGCTTTCAAAGGCATGTAAAAATAAGGTTTATTTTCATACCGTGTACTCTAGATTGGAGAAGGGCTTTTCCACATCTCGCAAGACAAAAGGACAATCATTTATGTATACCACCTGATACAATAATAAAATATAAAAGCAGCTCTACAGGAAAAAAAAAACCGAAAAAGTTTTTTTAAAAAAAAGACAAAATTACAACATGCTAGAAGACAAATACTAAGAAAAATTGTCTTGTGTAGGCCTTAAACAAAGTTCCGCTCTGGATGCAAAAATCTTACTGGTTCTTCACGGAGATTATGCCAAAGTACTTTCTTTTGTTTCCCATTCTGTCGTGCACCAATATGAATAAGTACATTCCTGATTCCATTAATTGTAGGAATAGCAACCCCGTGAACTGGCAAAGATCCAGCCTGAAAAATCGTTAAGTACACTATTCACTATCTTGTAAATTGCTATAAAATAAACAATTAATACATAACAACCTCAAGCACAAAAATGGACAAGTTTCTACAAATTCCAACCAGGAGCTCAAAAAACTTACTGTAACCTTATCAAGCTATTTTCATACACAGTAAACCATCTTCTGGCATGCACTTGCGTGCATTTGTCACCATCCATGTGCTATTAAACATAGATTTCATGCTCAAACATCCAAGATTGTGCTGGTAGAAAGAATTGGGTGAAACTTAATCTGTACATTCATAATAAAGACTTAAATAGGGTATTACAATGTGTTATAAATAAACCCCTAGACTTCTTCAATATCATCTTTTTACCAATGGGACCCTAAATAAGATCCAGTTCTCAACATTCCCCCACAATATGGGCAAAAGATATCCACTGAGCCCATCTTGTCACATAACGTAGACAAATCTAATGAATTAAGTTGTTCAGTGAGGCTGTCAGCCACTTGCTCTCTAGTGACTACATGACTTAGCACAATTAGCCCATTACTAACATTTTCCTTGATGAAGAATCTATCAATTTCCACATGTTTGGAGCTATCGTGTTGCACCGGGTTGTTGGCAATGCCAATTGCGAACTTGTTGTCGACCCACAACTTCCTCAGCCACATCATCTCAACAACTCCTAAGGGTATGGCCCTTTACTCTGCCTCTGTTGTTAACCACACTACTACAGACTATTTCTTGCACTTCCAAGAGACCAAGTTGCCCCTACGAACATGCAATACCCTGAGGTGGACCTTCTGCCATCTTCACAACTCACTCAGTCAACGTAACAAAAGTCCACAATGTCTACATATTCATTTTCCCTTCTGCCGCTTCCCTGGTGCACTCTATAGGTACCTAAGAATGTGATACACTGCATCCATATAGCTTTTTTTAAATCATGCATCTAGCTAGGGTTGTAAACGAGCTGAGCCTGAGCGAACTCAAGCTGGGCTCGTGTTCGGCTCATTCGAAGTTCGTGTTCGAAATTAGCTCGTGTTTGAAATGGCTTGTGAACAATGTTTTCGTATTCGGCTTGAAATTGGCTTTTTAGAATATAAAATTATTATAATAATTAATTTTTAAAATAAAATTAAATAAATAGTTTTATCTAAAAAAATTGTTTGTATTAATAATTTAATTTCAAACCGTAAAACATTGATTAATTAGAAAAAAATTTCAAGAATAAATTTCATTCAAAATTTTATATAATATGAATATTAAAATTGTTTTACAAAATTTTACACAATAAGAACAAATTTATTATAAATTTTACAATTTACAAGTTAAACAAGAGTACAAAAAATACAAATAAAATTTTAAATAAAAATCAAAACATAAAAAATTATTGTATTGCATAATTCATTTAGAAAATTACATTTATTTTTGATACACAGTAACACATACACTTACGAGTTATGATTTACATAAACCTAAAAATTCAAAAAAAATACATTAAATTTAAATTCTGACTTTGTACTAATTCCTCAATCTTTATGTTCGACGATCCAATAAGTAGTGATTAGTGAATCATGATGAGTCAATAATAATTTTGTACCTACAATTCTTAGTTATGTATTAGAAAAAAAATTAAATTAGAAATAAAAATAAAAGTTAAGATGTAATTATTAATTGAGGCTCAGATTTATGAACTCATTTCATCACTTTCAAGTAAATCAATTATCTGGTTGCACGGTTTGTGTCTTTCAAGCAAAATGAAATAAGCACGTGTCATACCAATAATCAGATTTTATTAATTGTAATCATCATAGCCTCTAATAACATCTTATAGCAACCAATTGAAATTGTAATAACCCAACAAGGCAACAATAAGGCAACAACATTAGATAACCAACGAACAATAACCAGCGACATTAAATAACCAGCAACAACAACAACAAAGCTTTAATCTCACTACGTGGGGTTGGCTACATGAATCCTTTTCTCCATTGCGTTCTATTAGTGTCAAATTTTCATTTAGTTCTAATAAATTAAAGATCATTTCTTATACAATAAGCCCAAGTCATCATAGGTCTACCTCTGTCTTTCTTAACATGAGTCGAATCTAAAACAACTACTCTCATAACTACTCTCATAATCGGATAACGCTTAATGTGACCAAACCATCTAAGACGACTTTCTCTATTTTGTCTGTCACAGAAGCTACAGCAACCCTATCACGGATATATTCATTTTGCATTTTGCCTCTAAGTGTAAAGCCACTCATCCACCTAATCATTCTCATCTCGGCAACACTTAACTTAGTATTATGCTTCCCTTTTAAAGGCCAATATTCAATGTCATAAAGCATGGCAGGTTTCACCACCGTCTTATAAAATTTTCCTTTTAGTCTAAGCGATACTTTTCTATCACACAAAAGGCCCGAAACATTCCTCCACTTCAACCAACTTGAATTCTACTATTAAGATCCCCATCTATACCACCATCGCTTTGAACAACAGGCCCGAGATATTTAAATGGTTCACACCTCTTAATAATAATTTGATCATCCAAAGTTACACTTATGTCACTAGAGCTACTACTACTAAAATTACATTCCATGTATTCAGTTTTAGTTCTACTCAAATGAAGGCCTTTAGACTCCAAGTTAGACCTCCAAAATTCAAGTTTTTTCAGAGCTTTTTCTCTCCCCTAATCCACCAGAAGGATATCATCAGCAAAAAGCATACACCAAAGTACATCCTCCTGTAAAAGTCTAGTAAGACCATCCATAACTAAGCAAAAAGATATGGGCTTAAAGTCGATCCCTGATGCAATCCAACAGAAATAGGAAAATATTTGGTCAATCCTCCTTTAGTTCGAACACAAGTAACAACTCTAGTATGCATCTCTTTAATGACTTGAATATAAGTCATATCAACACCTTCTCAAGAACTCTCCAAAGGATATCTCTTGGAACCTTATCGTAAGCTTCTTCAAAATCAATAAAAATCAAATGTAGATCCACCCTATTATTTCTGAACTTCTCCATCAAACCTCTCAATAAATGTATAACTTTCATAGTAGACCTGCCCGGCATAAATCCAAAGTGATTATGAGAAATCTTTGTAATACTTCTAAACCTATGTTCAATTACCCTCTCCCATAATTTTAAAGTATGACACATCAACTTAATTCCTCTATAATTTGCACACACTTGTGCATCTCCTTTATTCTTAAAAATGGGGACCAAAATACTCTTCCTCCACTCCTCAAGCATCTTTTTAGTTTTTAAAATAATATTAAAGAGTTTAGTAAGCCAAAAAACTCTCAAATCTTTTAAATAATTTCATACTTCAATTGGGATATCATCAGGTCCTCTAATTTTCCACCATTGATTTTCTTTAATTAGTTTTCCTTAAAGCCTCATCAACTTCTTTTTTATTAATGTGACGGTAACAATGAAACGATTTATTATTATTAACGATATTAAGATCATATTATTAACGATATTGAGATCACTAAGGTCGATCGTAATTTCAGAAACGTCATTAAAAATTTTATCAAAATAACTCGCCCACCTATATTGAATATCTTTTTCTAAGAAAAGTACTTTTTTTATTTTCATCTTTAATACATTTTACTTGAGTTAAATCTTTACTTTTCATTTCTCTTTGTTTGGCTAGTTTATACATATATTTTTCACTCATAAATATCTAATCTATTATAAAGATCATTAAAGTAGAATTTTTAACATCACAGAATGTTCTTTTAGACTTCCTGCGGGCCGTTTGATATTTTTCTCAGTTCTCTAAGATTTTACATTTAAACTAATTTTTATAACATAACTTCTTATATTTTATCTTTACTTGCACATTATTATTTCACTACTAACTATTTTTATTAAAAGAAACTTTTTATTTTGATTCTCCAAGTACATGTTTTACTGCTTATTAAATAGTGTTTGTTACTTTCTCACATAGCATTTGTTTCATCATGAATATCCCAAATTTTGAAATCTTGAATTTTACTCATAAAAATAATTTTATTTGTCTTTTAGGTCCCCCCATCTAATTCTACGATAATGAGTCCTAGTATTCTTTATTTTACGACTCTTCATCTTAAAATTTAGAACTGATAAACGATGTTGTGTATTTAAATCCTCACTTAGAATGACCTTAAAATCTTTACAATCTCGACGATCTCTTCTTCTCGTAAGAAAATAATCAACTAAATATTTAGTAACATTAGATAATATTCCAGCAACACTTAATAACCAGTCAAATAACCAACAAAGAAAAACTCAAGCTAAGATTAAGAATAACCAACCAAGAATAACATCAACGAAGATTCTTGGCTATATAATTAAGATATCAAAAAAGATGGAATTTAAAAGTATACGTTGGATTTCAAAAAAAAAATACTCCCAGAGCATTAACTAAATATATTGTCCAAAATTAGAAATATAAAATACAACGGCATTTACCACACAATTCTATGTATTTAAATATTTACATGCATAACACTCAAATCTTAAATATTAAATCAAAAATGTCATTATTGCTAACTTTTTCAAAGTGACATGCACCTTTTCATTGTTAGATTTATGACGAAAAAATGTTATAAATATAAATATTTAGGTTTTAGATAATAAGTAAGAATTGTGTGGTATGCCAAATAAATGTCAAGTAAATTTCTATAATTAAAAAGAGAAAACAAATAAATGCTAAACATGCTCAAAGCAACATGCAATACACTTTTTTCATTACAATAATGGTAATTTTTTTAGTGCAGCCTTAAATGTGAACACCACCACCGCCGAAGAATAAGTGAATAACCAATTGCTCCACATAGGAATTTCTCAAGATCGAACAGTGACAGAAGCTTCAACAAGAAATTGAAAAAAGAATACGACTTATATGAACAAAATGATTAAATTAAGACTTGATAACAAACAAAAGGTTAAAACAACATCATTAAACCATCCCTATCATCTTCGTGGTCTTCCTTATCATCTTCGCGGTCATCTCTATCGACTGAAACGACACCAATCATGGTTGATATTTTGTTGGCATGGTTGAAACTTGTTAAGTGCAATTTAGTGAAAACAATTTATTAAAAAGAGAATACTAACATAAAGTGGGGTTACCCGTTACAACAAAAATAATGGATATGTGTGTAAAGGATTGTGGGCCACAATTAAAGCTATAATGAGTGGAAAATAGCAATGCTTGTAGCAAGCAAGATCATCAAGTACAGTACAGGCGTACAGCAGACGAATGGATCCCATAATTCCCTCTAACTATGTCCCCAAGGGTACAAGTGCCAACATATTGAAAGCAACATGCAGCAGGGATCCATGAAAGAGAGCAGCTGTATAAATCCTGTACACTTGAAACATTGAAACCACTCCAGAAGGCAAGAAACATATCTCTGCAAATTAGTCACACCCGGCCAGTAAACATACCAAGTAAATTATCCCACAAACAACACAAGGTAAAGCAAGTAACATTCATAGCACAAGTAAACAGAGAAAATCAAACCCAAGATGCTAGTGTCGGAGTAATGGTAAAAACTAATTGAGAAAATATAAGTTAGCAAGCTAAGAATAACCCAGGCACCCAGCAAGCTAAGAATAACCAGCCATAGAATAATAACTATCCAAAATTAAAATAAAGTGCATGCAATGAAAATTAGATATGAAATTGCTCCTTCAATTTTTGAACATTCCTCTTATTTAGGCGGGCAAAGTCACTTCAATATGCTCCACTTCTAATAATTCATGCTAATATGAAAGATATAAAAATATTAGAAATAAGATGAAAAAGTACGCATACTCTGAAAACTAATTTCTAATACTCGTGAAAGTTCTAATCCAACTAGATTAGCATATTAGTTTATTCAGCGACTTTGTATAGAACGAACTTCTATAATCGTTAAGAACTCTCCTGCCAATACCAAATGCAGCTTCTGAAGCAACTATAGTATCGGAATTGACAATATATTCTTAGTCATTTTAGATAAGCAATGATACTTGAGAGTATTCAACTTTCACCACTCAAATACATCAAATTGTTCATTGTCACCCAAAAATAGATCATCCTCAAGATAGACTTATAAATCTGATTTTGAAGATTGAATTGGATCAGATGAAACAACAAAATCAGTAAATGCAAGCATAATTAAAATTTTGTGGATTAATTAAATCACTTGGTAGCTCTGAAGATACATTGTCACTTATAGAACTAGAACTAGCAATATCATTTGCATAAATATTATAAAGTTCTCACATAGCATCTTCAATTTGTTGAATTTTTTAATCTAATACAACGGATGTGTACATCTTGAAAAAACTAAAATGTATGAACTTTAATTTCAATCGATGGTCCAAAACAGCTACAGCAAACAGTAAAAGATTGCACTCACCCAAATATTTATCAAATTTACTTTTCATGGTCATAGTCAAGTTTCTGCTATACTCATCGGAAGAAGCCGACTCATCCAACAATAGTTTATTGATATGCATAACAGCAGGTGAAAAAATATTTGAGGTCGGGTGGAAAAATCAAAAATCATTTTTTTCACATTATTAAAACAAGAAATTTTTTAATTTTCTCATACTTCTTTTAATCCAGATTTGATGACAACCAACTGAAATTATTACCTCGATCTGTATAGTGAGTGAACACCTGAAAATAAGAGCAAATTCAAGCATTAACTATGATGAGTTCCACATTGTAGGTACATCAATGCACAAATCAATTGATGTTGATATTCATAATTGCCTAGACATCTCAACAAATTTATACAACATCAACGGTGGCCTCTTGAAATAATTAAATAACACTCTAATATTGTGAATGATGTCATTAATCTATCTCAAACCAACTTGCACCATAATATTTAATATTTGAGCATAGCAACAGACATGAAAGAAATGTCACTCAAAATATAATTTCTCTCTTATCATAAAATTTGATTTAAGCAAGTTAACAGCAATATCATTATTACTAGCGTTATCTAAAGTGATGGTAGACACTTTGTCTTGTATCTTCTAATCTAAAAAGCAAACACAGATAGCATCACAAATGAATATATTGGTACCAGATAGATCCAATTCAATGTAATTAATAATTCATTTCTGAATTTTTCAAGATTGATTAATATCATAAACAGTTAGACACATATTTGATTATTTAATTGAAAGTCCAACAAGCAAAAGTTAATGAAAACCTGTGAACATCCCTAAATTGTTTTTTTCAATTTCTCTTTTTTAAATTAATAAATCTTAATACAGTCATTTTTTATTGTATTTTTTGAAACGTTCTCATAATTTGGATTTAAAACTTTCAAAAAAATGTTAAAGCATATATGCTCAAAAATATTGAATGAATACTCATGCACTATAATCATTTTAGAAATTATTTTTCTAATCTTATATTGATCATAGCTCATTGGATCGTGAAACATTGGGATCTCAACATGTGCATCAACATCAAGCAGCATGAAATTCAAAAATGTCTTTTTTCTGAAAGATCAATTATTTGCTTACTCTTAACTTTTATTTATCCACATTCTCTCACATGACGCAGTAGTTGATAAGTAGTTACTGTTTTAAATTTGTAAAATTTTGTTCAACAACATATGCATTGTCAAAAAGAAGTTGGGACCCCCTTAATAGAAAATGTTGTCTCCACAAAATATTATCACTGTTGACTTGCTCTTCCTATCTTTCTTAGAAAGGACTTCTTCATTGATATTATCAATGACAATTTCTGGCAAAACTTCAGATATTACTTCTGTCTTTATATTTTGTGAATTAAGATTTACATTTTTGTTACTATTCCGAATTTATGCTAGCAATTTATTGCAGGATGATTCAAATTGTGAAAGATCTAATTAGGACATGTTTGCACACTATATGAAATCAAAAGTAAGGAATGAGTAACACTTTAAATTAAATAGGCTAAATAGGATTAACACCAATTAAATAGGCTAACAAATATTGAAAGAAGAATGAAGACAGCACACACAAAATAGTTGAGATACAGTAGCTAAGCATAGTAACAAGTGAAAACAAGTATGACTTTTCTAAGTATTGTTTCTACAAATGTTGCAATATTTGGCTATCAGTCTACGTAGCCTACTACATGAAGAAACTATTGAAAACTTCAAGGAAATAAATCTGAGTTAGGGTAGGTCTTACTTCAAGGAAATAAACATCTCCTAATCATTTTTTTTCCAGCATTATTGTGACAATTAATGAGATGCAACATTCTCCAACTTCTAAGGAACTTGAAATCCGATTCTTGTGACAAAAATATCACTGATGTAAATATTTTGAATTAGGCCAATACTTAAGCAAAAGTTTCAGGAAGGCAATCACGCATGAAAAGTTTCAAGGTATGCATCTTCTTTCTCTTATATTTCACTATAAGTTTTGTCATTTTGTATAAGCAAAAAAGAGAAATTTATAAATGGACAGCCATTCACGCAATCATCACACTATGCTTTACCAAACCAAAGTAAAGTGATGCAGTATACAGACGGTATGAAATCATATGTAATGTAAGTCGTGTGTATATAAGGTGAAGTGATCTAATATACAAGTTAGGTAAAGTGATGCAGTATACCGTGTGGCATAAAATGCACAAACTATAAGAGTAGCAGATCACTATAAATATGGCATCCAATGTAAGTCATGTATATTTTACACTAACTATTTTGAACATAACAAGTAGCATCCAAACTGCTTAAACAATTAAACCTGTAGTGTATTAAAACTTATAAGATCTCATCCATATGAAATTTAAGAATGAACAATAGCGGAATCACAATGCACAACAAAATCCTTATATCAGATCTAATCCAAAAAAATCAGAACTAGAATCGAATCACAACACAATTGCTTAAACCTGTATGAATCACAGCACAAATGCACAACAGCCAAATCCAATTTCGCAACAAAACCCTTATATCATATATCATCCATAAAAATAATCATAACTAGAGGCAATAGCTGAATCACAACACAGATGCTTAAACATGCATGAATCACCGCAAAAATGCACAATAGTCAAATCAAATTTCACAACAAAACTCTTATATCAGTTCTCATCCATAAAAAAAAAATCAGATCTAGAGGCAATAGTTGAATCACAGATTCACAACACAAATGCTTAAACCTGTATGAATCATCGCGCAAATGCATAATTGTCCAATCAAATTTCACAACAAAACCCTTATATTAGATTTCATCCATAAAAAAATCAGATCTAAATGCAATATGTGAGATTTCACTCCCAAAAACTTCAGAAACTAGGTTTCACTCAAAAATCTAAATAAATCTAAAAGAAACTTATAAGAATTTAAGCTATGAGGCAAATCTAAAGAAATATAAAATATTAGAGAAAAGATGCTCAAAGATAACACCTTGGTAGCCAAACAACAACCAAGCAAGAATATCGAGCAACAAAGCAAGAATACCAAGCAATCGAGTCAACGTTAATCATCCAAGGAGAAATAGATGTAGAGAATAGCAAACAAACACAAACGGCAAACCCTAAGCTTTCGCAGTCGAAACCCTTTTGCGATTTTGAGAGAAGGAGAAGACTCCAAAGAGGGAGGGGCGGACAAACCCGAAAGCTTTCGAGAGGGGAAGGGGAGGTCGAGGCTTAGGGCTTTTTTCATAATATATAATATATTATATTAATTATATAACTAATAGTAATATATAATTATTAATAATTTATTATATATTAAAATTTATAGATTTAATTTTTTTATTTATAAATTTTATATAATTATAATTTATAATATTTAATTTTATGAATATGTATTATGTGTGTGTGTGTGTCTGTATATATATATATATATATATATTTGTTTTCGAGTCAATTTGAGTTGTACACGAGCGAACAAAATTTTGTTCATGTTCGGCTCATTTACATTTCGAACTTAAAAATTTGTTCGTGTTCGGCTAGTTAATCTTAAAGAACGAGCTGAACACGAGTTGTTCGGGAACAATGAGCCAATTTGATACACCTACATGTAGCGGCTCACCATGCTCACTGCAAAAGAGAAGTCGGGCCAAGCATAACACAGATAGATTAGACAACTCACCAATCTCTGGTACCTCACACGATTTACAATTTCCCCTTTTGGTCAATTAGAGAAACTAAAGATTTGCACCCCAGCATGTTTGTTTCTGTGATTAGATCGAGTACATACTTTCTCTATGGCAGGACCATCCCCTGAGGTCTACGGGTCACTTCAATCCCAAGAAAGTATTTGAGTTGTTCAAGATCTTTCACCTCATATTCCTTCTCCAATCTTATATTTAGCTGGGCAATCTCTGTCTCATTATCATCGGTGATAATGATATCATCAACATACCAGCAAGTATAGTGGTGTGACATTCATGTTGTCAAACGAATTTTGTATGGTCTACATTGATCTATTAATATCCCATGTCCATCAAATCTTTTCTAAATTGTCAAACCGGACTCAAGGAGACTTTTTGAAGTCATGCAGTGACTTCCTAAGCATACACAGCTTGCCCACCATCTGAATTGTATCGAATCCTGATGGTATCTCAATATATACCTCATACAATAATTCACCGTGAAGAAATGCATTCTTCATTTTGAGTTGGTGTAAAATACCCACCATTCACTGCAAGAGAAACAAGTGTTAATATTGTGTTCATCTTTGCTACTGATACAAAAGTTTCATCATAATTAATGTTATATATCTGACTATACTCTTTCATATCCAATCATGTCTTGTACTGCTCCACCCTATCTTCTGGAGTTTGTTTTACTGTGAAGATCCACTTGTACCAACTGTCTTTTTCCCCAGTGGTAGTGGCACTAACTCTCATGTTTGATTTTTTATCGAGATTCTTAAGCTCTTCATGCATAGTCGCTTTCCACTTGGGATCTTTCTTAGCAACCTGTCAGTACTAGGGTATAGAGACAGTACTCAAAGATGCAATGAATGCTCAATGTCATTGTGATATGTTAGAATATACACCCTTAGCCCACCTTCAAAATGAATGTCAACACCTTTGGGTTCACTCTCTTCACTTTTCGATTCCTCAACTGATTTCTCCCACATCACAGAAAAATGCATTGCTCCCACGTGTATCACCTCTCACCATTGTTACTCATCTCATCTTATCTCATATCTCTAGTATCTGACTAATCACCAAAGTATGAGGTCACCACTTGGGTGCAATATGGTTTCAATTATTTAAATAACACATCCATGCTCATAAATAATCTCTTCTCTATCATATTCCAACAAGCATACCTCTTCTGAGTAGCAGAATAACCTACAAAAACATATTTCACAGCTCCGGGATCAAGCTTCACTATTGATGGTCGGTTATTCTTCACAAAACATATACAACTACACACTTTCAATGGGAAGATCTCGTTATTATCTCTTTTCAACATCTAACAAGGAGACTTCAAATCCAATACCCTCAATGACATCCTGTTGATCAATTGAGCAGCTGTCAAAACCGCTTGCCCCATAAGTACTTTGGGACAATCATTGTGATCATCATGCTTCGAGCAACCTTTAAAAGGTGTCTATTTTTCCTCTCTGCTACTTCATTTTGTATCGATGTGAATGAACATGTGGTTCGATGTTGCGTCCCCTTAGCTGATAAGTATTCCCCAAATACTTTGTTGATATGTTCTATCACATTATCAGACCTCAACACCTTCACCATTGCACCATATTGAGTCTAGATTGTCTTGTGAAAGTCTTTAAAGCAAGCAAACACATCACACTTACTATTCAAGAAATAAAACTAACAAGAGAAAAACAATCAATAAATGTCACAAAATATCAAAAATCATTCATAAATAAAACAAGGTCCCCAAACATTAGAATGAATCGAGTCAAAAACACCAAAACTTCTATTCTCATAACTGATATATGAGCTCCTGATAAGTTTACCAAATTCATAAACATCACAAACAAGCTTTTATTTATTTACCTTTTCATACAAAGAATGATACAACCGGCTCAATAAATTGAAACAAGAATGTCTCATATGTCTGTGATGTAAGAGCAATGCATCGTCCAAACTCTTCCCTAAATTCTCCTACTCCATTACTCTCTACAATGGATGTCAACGTTGAGTCCATCCCCTCCCGGTCCAAGTACCAGAGTCCACTATGTCACATCCAGTCCCAAGTGTCGATCATCCTTTTCTATTGGAAGATCACCTTAGGGATATCTAAGAAAACAACACATTATAGTTAGACAATAATGGTACAAATGGATAAAAGGCTCTCGGGAAAAGAAACATGCAAAATATTGGACAAAGTCATATAATTGGTACCCCTTACTATACCCTTACCATCTACAGACTGTGTTGTATAATCAGCAATTCGGATGCTCTCTGGTACCGTTAGGGAAGTATAGGAAGAAAGCTCTCTAGCAACATCTGTCACATATCAAAATGCACCAAAATCTATATTCATTATGATGATCCTGTCGAGAAAATAGAGGCAAAAGCATGTGTATCACAAATATCTTTGTCAGAGCGAGCTTAAGTGGCAAGATTACCCCTTGATTACAGCTGGCAGGAAGCATCCTTAGTCACATCTACTGTTGTTTTCTATTTCCTCTTCAATAACTCCAGACACTTAAGATCCTCATTGATAAAAATCACACATATCTCTCCCTCTCTGTTACCATCAGATTTATCTGGTAACCCCACTTTCTAACTTTTTCTACCACCTCGATCGCGACCCTGAACACAACCTCCACCCTGCCACGTCCACCAGCCCCTCTCATTAGGTGGCCAAGAACAGATCTTGTTTCAGATGCCTGACTTCAACATAGTTGTAGCATTTGCGAGTCTCCCCCTAAACATTTATCATACCTGAGCTCAAGATAGCCAACACTGATTACGGACCTAGAAGTTCACTCAGCTCAGAGTATTGCTTCATGAGACTCATCTTGTACTATTGCAATAATGGCCTCATCCAGTGAAGAGATAGTCACTTGAGCTAGAAGAACTGATCTTCTCTGATCAAAGTCAAAGTTCAGATGGGTCAAAAACTGCACAATTTTCATGTGTGTAAAGATCTTCCCTTTCTTGCAATCTAGATCGCCACCGCTCGACATCAATGAAAGGTGATCAAGATTTGTTCATAGCATCTCTAATTCTATGGTGTATTCCTGAATCAATCTATCACCTTGTATCACTACTTCTATCTCACGCTAAATCTAGAACACCCTCATTTGGTTCTTCGTCCCAACACAAATTCTCTTCAGCTTTTGCCCAGATATCTCTCAACTTTCGAATGTCGTTTACTAAGGATGCAATTGACGGGCCCATTGAGTTGAGTAGTCCGGTGTAGATTATGTCGTGTGTGGTTCTCCACTTATCTCACTCAGCACTGTCACTCTTTGGTTCGTCCCCGGTCAGATATCTCTTTAGTCTCTTCCGTAATGCGACCAGCTCAGAAACGTGGTCGGTCCATCAAGCATCTAATCTGAAGAAGAAAGATCTAGGTTCACCTGTGTCGAAGCAAGTGTTGAGGAAGTGGCTCCCATCAAGATGTCAACTCCCTGTATAAGCCCAATCAAGACCTTCCGAACTTCAGGATCTAGCATTCCCAGAATCTACAATCCTTTACCTCCCACATTATCTCCGTCTCCTGACATCCTCAAACACAAGAATCCAAGTATGGATCATATACAAATTTGATCATTCGCTACGCTGCAATTACATCATGGTCTTTGGAAGTGTATGTTGTAATCGTCGTCGTGATCCCATGCGCGATTCCGTTGCTCATTGGTTCGGGAAGGAGCCGCGATCCCGTGCCTTCCCAGTTAGCGCGAATGTGTTGTGCGGGTTGGGTAGGAGCAGCAATCCCATGCCTTCCCGGTTAGCGCGAATGCATCGTGAAAATCCCGCAATCTTGTGCCTTCTCAGTTAACGCGACTGAACCGCAAAGGTCGGGTAGTTGTTGTAATCTCGTGCCTTCCCCATTAGCATGACAGTATCGCATGGACAAAGCACGACGAACGAAGAGGCTACAATGGTTGGCTTTGATAACATGGTAGAAAGAATTGGGCAAAATCTAATTTGTACAATCATAACATGAACTTAAATAGTGCATTACAATATTTTAAATAAACCCCTAGACTTATACAATATTATCTTTTTACCAATAGGACCCTAAATAAGATCCGATTCTCAAAACTTTATTTTAACTACCAAAAGACAAACATTGTATTAATGAAAAAAACCCAGGAAGGTAAACAATATGAAGGTGAGGAAATATGTATCCTCCATGAACCACCTTCCATAAGAAATTAGCCTATCAATCAATCTATCATTAGCCTCATCCCAATCATTACGGAACAGCTTACTATGTCCTCCAATCATTCCTACTGGGCAGTACACTACGTCATGGTTTAAACAAAATTTCATAGGAGATCAGCCATAATTCTAGAACTAATACAGTATATTCAAAATCAATTTGACAGGTTCCATTCTCAAGTCCTCAAAACCCATAAATATTTACAAGCAGAAAGTTTATATTACAGGCAACCTTAGATGCAGATCTTTCAACAATTAGTATCACATAAATAAATAAATAAATTCTAGAGAAAAGTAAACAAACTTTAAAGTATGGCCATGGTTTGATCTAAAATCTAAAGTTGGCAGGATACGGAGCAGAATTCATCATCTATTCTAAGCCATCTCTTCAGGAGCAAACCCATTCAAAGAGAGCCCTTCGAAAATAGTCGTGCAAGTAATTAAATGATAAATGGAATCAGGGGTTTCAAGAAAAATAGCTCGTCCCTCGCATCATGTTAAACATGATAGTTTGGCAATTTGACAAAAGAGTTTAAACTAGCAGGTTCTGGCAAGGTATTTCTTTATATACTTGCAAAAAACTAAATATCCCCAAATCAGATCCTGTTCTAACTCTGCATAAATCATTTTCTTAAAAAAAGAAAAAAAGGAAACAATCCCATTATGGTGTAACTAGGCAGTTGATAGAAAAAAATAAACGATGCTGGAGAGCAACAATTTGGAGATGACAATCTTACTTCAGAGATAAATTGAAGGGGCTTCAGGAAATGTTGATCTGAGATGGTCTGTAAGATTAAGTTGGACGAATAAAAGGAGGCGTTCATCTACAAAAATGACGAGTTCACTTCAACATGTATCTGCCTTTTTTGTGCCAAAAAGAGAGATAAAATTTTATTCACAAGAGGATGAAGAAAAAGATGAAGATGAAGATTTTAAAACTTGAGAAAAAAGATATTTTGTGTACAAAAAGATGATGAAGATTTGATTTACTTCAGATTATTTTACGAAAGTGGAGACTTTATTAGTTTATTTATGCATTTAACTTTAGGTTTTATTGAGTTATAAGATTTTTTTTGCAATGTTTTAATTTTTAATTATTGCAGTAAATTGTTTAAAATTGTTTAAAATTTTAATTTGCTAGTTCCCCTCAATATTTGTATTCAAGTAAGGTATTGTAACACACTATTTTCTATTTTATATAATTTTTTTTATGTTATATATTGAGTTTTATAATTGTTCATGAATGTGTTTATACACTAATAGTTCTATTAAACCTATTAACGCTTCGGTTATTAAAAATGCCGCTTTGTTCTACACTTCGTGCTTTAAAGAAAAAATAAAGTCTTACGCATCGCATTGAGTTTGGATTTTGATAACACTGGGTGGTAGTCTAATAAAAAGCAAGCATTGCAAACATCCCACTTCTAAAGACGTTATTAAAGTTCATGTCAACACAGAATAAAAAATCTTAACCAGATAAAATTTGATGTGGTATAAAAAATCATTATATAATACTCCGATAACATTGTCAAACAAAAAAATAATAGTCAGATGAAAAACAACTTCAGATGTAAAAGTATCCAGTAGCACTTAATAGGATGAATGAAAAAGAAGAATAATTAAAGCCAGTCCCAAATAATTCAAATAAAGCTAATGAATGTTATGATGATTTCAATAAATAAATATATATATATATATATATATTGAAAGCCCAAGAAGGCTAATATATTAAATAGAAAGAAATATACAGATATATATATATATATTGAAAGCCCAAGAAGGCTAATATATTAAATAAAAAGAAATATACAGATATAATGTGTGGGAGGGTCCAAGCATGGCACCCTGCCCAAACAAAATCCACAAATGGTTACAAACTAGAAAAAACAGAAAAATACATTTGATACTTAAATAAAAAAACTTAACAGTGCTGAAATACATAGTATCAGGTGGCTAGAGAGCGACCCAATTTGGGCTTGTATTTGTCTCTAGTTCCAGGGAAGAAGCAAGCTAATAAGCTGGTAAGATGATTGTCATTGCTAGTAGTAATCAACGTATCATCCAATATGTTTCCGAGCTTGTCAGTCTTCTTCCGAAGAATCAATCTGATGGGGTGGTAAAGCTGAAGCAAAAGTAATATCAATCGTAGTACCCGCAATAGGTTCTAGTATATGTGAAATATGAGTTGTCTATACACCGAATATTTTTTGAAGAAGTGGAGCTACGAGGCTCTTTTAATTATCAGTCTGAACACTCTCATTTGTAGGCAATAGTCCATCAGTATTATTTTCTATGGGGTTTGAAAGTGTCAGCATCACATCGCTCGCAGTAACAGTAACAGCAGTGTCATGAGAGGGGGTCCTCAGAGACAACCGACATCTCCTGTCTAGTAGTATCCTCCCCATGTGGAACTAAAATTTCTCCCCATGTGGAACTAAAATGACCATAGCAGTGGGGTTAGACTCATCCTTATTCACTTGAACCTTAGATTTCAAATTTGGATGAAACTTGTGGCATTTATCAAGGATATGACCAAACATCTTACAGTGGGTACAATATGGGGGTTTGTGCTCCATTACGATTTGTTGCCAATAACCATTATGGGTTGTGCCCAGCCAGGCTTCAGTAACATTAGGTAAAGTAATATTCATTTCCACAAGTATTCTGGCCACCGAGGGTCTGATTAGGTTGAAAGTAGGCAGATCTAGCTTCAAAGAAACCCCAAGGATGGTCCCAATAGATTAGAGAACCTGATGGTCAAAAAAAATGTAGCTTGAGATTAGTAAACTAAATCATACTGGTACAGTGGGAGTTTCATGCTTTTAATCAAAATTAGTAGACCACCACTTGAGTAGCTTCATAGGTTTACCAGCGATGTTAAGATATTTTCTTGAGAAAATTCATGCAGTCCTCAGACACGGTTAACTGAATCAATACATGTCTCACATCCATGAGCCTCACTTTCCACTTTCCTGTCAATTTGAGGTCATCAAAACTTTTTTTGATAATTTTCATAGGTGGATGTCCCACTAAATTTTTTCAATAAAAGTAAATTTGAATTTGTCAGTCAGCATTGAAATTTCTGGCTTTGAGAAAAAAATAGTTGTCTTCCCACTTTTTTTTGTTTGCATTCTTAATAAATGGGCAGTCACATGTACCATCACGATGCTCCTTATAACTTGAAGGGAAGACAACCGTCATCCTCCCCTGAAGATTACCTACCACGTGGGCAAAGGAAGCTTTGTCAGGTTCAACCGAAGAAAGAAGCTCCATCATAGCAAAGAGAAGCTCTGCAAGTCGGGCAGAGGGCAAAAAAGATAAGTCAAAGCGTTTGGGGTGAAGCTGCGCAGAAGACAATAACCGCAGATGAAATGCGCAGAAGACAGGGCAACGAAAATGCAGCTCGGCAAACAACTGCAGCTCGATCCGCGCAGAAAAGATAGTTGGAAGGCACGAAGGAGACGACGAAACCGCAAAAGCAGACGTCGAAGCCCTTCGTCGTTTGGCGCGAAAGAGAAGATGACGATTGCACGGTAGAGTCCTTCGTCGTCGTCATCGAGTGCGGGAACCTGCATCGTCGTCGTCGAGTGCGGATTCAAACCATGGTTTCGCCATCGGGCGAAACCCTAGCATAACAGATCGCCATTAGAAAAAGATCGGGCATCTAATATATATATATATATATATATATATGTATGTATATATATATATATATATATATATCGAAGGCATCTACGGCGATGGCGACCCGCTCTGCTAGGGTTTCGCCCAACGGCAAAACCCTGATTTGATTCCTGACTCGACGACGAGATTTCCCGCACTCGACGACGACGACGAATCGTCGTCTTCTCTCTCGCGCCAAACGACGAAGGACTTCAGCGTCTCTTCGTCATCTGCTTCTACGGTTTCTTTTCTACGCGGATCGAACTGCAGTTTCTACCGAGCCGTGACTTCGTGCCCTGTCTTCTGTCTTCTGTGCATTTTATCTACAGTACCTGCGCAACTCTTCGGCTTGTCTTTTTTGTTTCTGCCTGAATTGCAAGGCTTTTCTTTGTTGTGATTAAGCTTCCTTCTTCTTCAGCTGAAACTGGCAAAACCTCATTCTTTGCCCACGTGGTAGGTAATTTTCAGAGGGAGACGGCGGTTGTCTTTCTTTCAAGTTACAAGGAGCATCGTTATGGTACAGGTGACTGTCCCTTTATTAAGAATGCAAGCAGAAAAAGTGAGAAGGCAACACTTTTTTTCTTCACGTCAGAAATTTCAACGCTGACTGACAAATTCAAATTTGTCAACAAATTCAAATTTGCTCTTATTGAGAAATTTCAGTGGGGACACTCATCTATAAAAATTATCAGGAAAAGTTTTGATGACCTCAAATTAATAGGAAAGTGGAAAGTGGGGCTCATGGATGGGAGACATATATTGATTCACTTAAACGTGTCTGGGGACTACAAACGGATTTTCTCCAGATAATATCTTAACATCAATGGTAAACCTATGAAGCTACTCAAGTGGTCTCCTGATTTCGACCCAAATTATGAGACTCCCACTGTACCGGTATGATTTAGTTTATCCGATCTCAAGCTGCATTTTTTTCACCATCAGGTTCTCTATTCTATTAGGGTCATCCTTGGGGATCCTTTGAAGCTAGATCTACTTACTTTCAACCTAACTAGACCCTCGGTGGCCAGAATACTTGTGGAAAGGGATATTACTTTACCTGAAGTTACAGAAGTATGGTTGGGCACAACCCATAATGGTTATTTGCAACAAATCCTCATGGAGCACAAGCCCCCATATTGTACCCACTGAAAAATGTTTGGTCATGTTCATGATAAATGCCACAAGTTTCATCCAAATTTGAAATCTAAGATTCAAGTGAATAAAGATGGGTCTAACCTCACTGCTCTGTCACTGCTCTGGACATTTTAGTCTCTGAACATTTTAGTTCCATTGGAGAGGATGCTACCAGACAGGAGGTGTCTGTTGCCCCTGAGAACCCCCATAACACTGTTGTTGTTGTTACTGCGAGTGATGTGATGTTGACACCTTCAAACCCCATAGAAAACAATACTGATGGGCTATTACCTACAAATGATAGTGTTAAGACTGATAATAAGGAGAACCTCGTAGCCTCACTTCTTCAGGAAGTATCCGGTGTAGAGGCAACTCATACTTCACATATAGTAGAACATATTGTGGGTATTGTGGGTACTACGGTTGGTATTCCTTCCTTCTGCTTCAGCTCTACCACCCCATCAGACTGATTCTTCGGATGAAGAATGGCAGGTCTATTCCAAGAGGAAGAAGAAGAATGGAGACCGACTCCATCTCGGGAACATATTGGATGATAGATTGGTTACTACCGGCAATAGAGATCATCTTACCAGCTTATTAGCTTGCTCTATCCCTAGAACTAAAGGCAGAGGCAAGACCAAATTGGGTTGCTCTCTAGCCACCTGATACTATGTATTTTGATATTGTTAGGCTTTTTATTTAAGTATTTAATGTATTTTTCTATTTTTCTAGTTTTAAAATCATTTGTGATTTTTGTGTGGGCAGGGTGTCATGTTTGGGCCCTCTCATATATTGTGTATGTATCTTTCTTTCTATTTAATATATTCGCTTTTTTGGAATTTCAAATATATATATATATATATATATATATATATATAGGGATTATATTTTTTATTTGACAAGATATAGTCACTCTTATTGCAAAACGCAACACATATCCTCTATCAATACATTTCTACTTCAGGTGATCTTTAATGGCTCCTCCTATCCTTCACTGGTTCAAAAGACATACCAGGTAGAAATTTAGAATTCATTCTATTTTCTACTTTACATGAATATAATCTCCATAAAATTGATTCGCCAATGAAGGAACCAACAATTGTAATATATGGTTTAAGTTGGGGCAGTGCCACAACTGTATGTAAAATGCCAGTTTTGATTTCAGATTTTCTGCTTCGTAAATTTTGTTAAAAATCTTTACAATAAAAGAGAAGATTTCTACTATGAGTATTGGCAGACATTAAAATCCTAAAATTAAAACTGTTATTACAGTATGATTAGTATGATTAGTTCTCATTTCTTTCCAAACTATTTACTTATCACAAATTCAAGATACGAGGCATTGATTTTCATAATAAAAATACAAATTTTTGCCTAAAATAAATCTCATACGAATAAACTTTTGTGACTCGGGAGCTTAGTGGGAACCGTAGATGAAACTCCAGCGACCCACAAATTGCGGAATTCTGTATCATGAGACCAAATCTTCCTATGACTGCGGACGTCCAGCCAACCAAACAAGCCTTTCTATTTTTATTTTATTTTATTTTATTTCCTTTCGTTTATTTTCAGCAAGTTTCCTTCTTTTGTTTCATAAATTTCTTATCATTTCCTGTTTCTCTAATTTCTAATTAGGACTTTTATTATGTTGCAGTAGATTGTTTGGAATTTTAGTTTTTCTGATTTTATGAATTGGGAGAGTTATATCTGATTTCTGCTCTTCGGAGTGATTTCTAACCAAATGCAGTGTCGTATCATTTTCTTTCTGCAATAGACGTGTCTATATGTTGTACAGAAACAAGTGGTGAACATCCTTGACATTCATGCATCGCCATCAATCGCCACCATTATCATCTCCTGTTATTCCACAACCACCTCCCCACTAAATCTCCTTCCTAAACAACTTCTAGGAGCCCTAGAATGGTATCATTTGATATCAGAGCCCAGCAAGCCCTAGTGACAAGAAAGCTTCCCTGCATGAGACCCATTTCATGATCTTGCTACAGTGTCGCAACACTCTCGCAACCCTTCCTATAGTTCTGCGACCACTTCCATGTCTAGATCGGGCACAGCGAAACTTTTACAGCTTGGGCCAGTTCATACAAGAATTTTGATGACCGAACGGCCTTCCTTATGTGGATTTGGCGCCTCCTTTCAACGGCAGGCCCAATCCTAATTACCTATGGCTTATATATTTGATACTTGTGTTTAGGATTTATCTTTTTCTGCCGAGTCCAAAACTTCAAAACTTTCTGGAACATAATTTGAATCTTTCTTATATAAATCTTCATATTGATCTAATTTATATTTTTGCTCGTGTTTCAACTCTTTCATTTCAGATTTCTCTTCATAAGTTGTTTAGAAATGACATTCATTTAAATATTTTATCACATACATTCTATAATATTCATCATCTTTACATTTTGCAGGGTATTTCATTGATTCGAAAATATTAAATGTAATTGTTTGATCATTGACGCGCATTATTAATTCTTCGTTCTGCGCATCTATCATTGCTCTTTCTGTGGCTAGGAAAGGTCATCTCCTTATCTTCTTTTATATCTAGTACAATGAAATCAATAGAAAAGATAAATTGATTTACTCTCACTAGGACATCTTCTATAACTCCTTTAGGATAGATTATTGAACGATCTGTTAACTGCAGAGTTACAGTAGTATGGGATATTTATCCTAATCTCAATCTTTTAAATATTGATAATGGCATAAGGTTGATGTTTGCACCTATATCACATAAAGTTTTCTCATAAAATATGTCTCTTATTGTACATAGAATTGTAAAGTTACCAGAATCTTTAAATTTTTCAGAAAGTTTTTTCTGAATTATAGCACCTCACTGCTCACTAAGTGCAACAGTCTCATTATATTTGAGCTTCCTTTTCTTATTAAGAATATCCTTCATAAACTTCACATAACTTGACATTTGTTCTAGAGCTTCAACAAATGAAATATTAATTATAAGCTTCTCAAAAATTTTCATATATTTTGAAAATTGTTTATCTAATTTTAGTTGTCAGAGCCTCTGAGAAAATGGAGGTGGTGGTTGTTCCAAGTCAACTTAAGTGGAGAAATAGGTCTCTCTAAACCTTTCAGAACGTCCTCTTTTGGTTTTTTAATCTTTTCTCTACATACTTCAGTTTCTCTTCGAACTTTACTTTCCAATTCTCTTCCGCTTCTAAGTTGAACGGCTTTTACTTACTCTTTATCTAGTCTTTCGAATTTGCTTCTGTATTACTCGGAAGTGTTCTTTGGGATCTATTACTTAATGAATTTGTTATTTGGCTCAACTTATTTTCAATATTTCTAATTGTAGCTTCTTGACTTTGTAATTGATTTCTCATTTGTAACATCAATTCTTCTACAGATAACTTCTTCTCCTTAAATTGTGGATTAATATTAAAACCTAGAGGATAAGTAGGTCTATAATTATTATTCTCTTGTTTGTTCTAGTTTCTCAATGGGTTTACTTTATTGTTCCCCCATTGTTGATTATTATCACCCAAAGTATTATTCTAGTTAAAATTAGGATGGTTCTTTCAACCTGGGTTATAATAGTTTGAATATAAGTTATTCTTGTTTATGGCATTCAAAGTTTATAATGATGTTTGAGAATCTATCATTTGGCCTAAAGAATTCTCTTCAATCGTAAAAATTGTTTAAGAAAAATTCATTTCAAATTTGTCTAACTTTCTTGAAATTGCAGCAACTTGATTTACTAACATGGCAAAAGAATAAGTTTCGGCAACATTAGCTACTTTCTTAAGATTTACCCTTTCAGAAGGCCATTGAAAATTATTTGTAATCATCTCTTCAATTAAAGCATAAGTGTCATTAAATGATCATCTCTTCAATTAAAGCATAAAATTAAAGCATAAGTGTCATTAAATGATTTTGGCATAAATAAACCACCACCAACGACATTAATAATAATTATAAGAAATTCAGCTAATCCATTATAAAAAGTTTGAATTATTAATCAATCTAGTATAGCATAATATGGACACTTACTAAAGAGTTCTTTAAATCATTCTCATATTTCATAAATAGATTCTCCTTCAAACTGACAAAAAAATATAATATCATTTCTAAGCTTCGTAGTTTTTTATAGTGAAAAATATTTAGCAAGTAATTTCTGCACTAAATCACTCAAAGTTCTGATAGATCCAGATGATAACAAATGTAACAATATCTTAGTTTCATCTCTCAGGGAGAAAGGAAATAATATAAGTCTTATAGCATCATCTGATACACCATCATATTTAAATGTAGCACACAATTCTAGAAAATTGGCAATATGTAAATTTGGATATTCAGTTGGTGTTCCCCCAAACTGATTATATGATATCATTTGGATAATAGCAGGTTTAAGCTCAAATGAATTAGCCACTATAGCGGGTTTTTGAATACTACAATGAAGTTTGTCCACTGTAGGGTTTGCATAATCTCTTAAAGGTTTAAATTCTTCAATGATTTGATTATTTTTATTTCTCATTTTTTGAAATTTTTCAGTAATTTTTAATTTTTTTAGTTTTTCTAATAATTCTTTGTAATTCAGAATTGTAAGGCACAAGTCCTATGGAACCTGAACTACAAATACATTATTATAAAACATATAAAATAAAAAATAAATAAAAACACACAAACAATAACTTAATATAAAAACAACACTACAATATTCCTATAATAAATCTTAAAGTTTCAATAAGACTAGAAAAATATAAATTTTGCTTTCTAAAAACTTTTTTTTGAAAAATTTAATAACTTTCTTTCGTTTCCCCGGCAACGGCGCCAAAAACTTGATCCCGACTTTTTATATAGATATAAAATGCATGTATGCAATTATAAATTTAATTTTCTTAATAGTGATTCTTATTTTGCAATAAATTCAAAAACTTGATCTCAAGCAAAAACTAGATAAATTCTTCACTATGAAGCAAATAAGAATACAATTATAATATTTTCACAACTTATTCCAACATTGAAGTCTAATACTTCACAAAGAATCCTTTAAATATTTAATCACTTATCATTTTAAAGAAAAAGATAAAAAAAATAACTCAGAATCCATGGAGAAAACACAACCACACATGAGTTTAAAAGTAGAAATCATGCACACAAAGAAGAAATCTAAATTAAAATCAAATATAGTCACAAAGATAAAAACTTATCTCAAATCTTCTCCACCAAATGTCTTAAAGTTCCTTTGAATTCTCTTCACTCACAATAGGTTACTAAAATGAATGGTGGTTGTGCATGTCTAATGGCTGGCCTCTCTTCTTCGGTGATCTAAGTCTTTTTTCATGAAAATCCAAAAGGTGTCTTGGTGTCTCTTCAAAATGTATCTCCATTCAATGAATATTCTAGAAGTTCTTCCTTTCAAAAGTCAATTGAATGAATTTTTATGTCCATTAACTATTTCCCACGTTTTTACTAAGGGTTTACGTTTTTACCAAGGGTTGTTTCAAGCACCTCTTCAAAAATTCATCTAAATTCGATGAAGTTCAAATTCAACAAATCATCAAAGAACTAATTATGACGCTTAAGCGCGGGGTACCTAGCACTTAGGTGCGGCTCTCTCTGAATAATTGGCACTTAGGCGTCAGTCCTGGGCACTTAGACGTTTTAGTTCATTTTTGCACTTTCATCATTTTTGTTCCAAATCTAATCATTTTTTACATCTTTTAGCATATTTTATCTATTTGATTGTACCTGAAAGAAAAACACATAAATATCTTTCATTAAAGCACAATATCTAAAAAATAGATATAAAAAAAAAAATATAGATATAAAAATGTGTATAAAAATACTATATATTTTAGGTGTATCAGTAACCATCACATCTTACAAATAGGGTTCAACCCTAAGTTTTTACAGCCAAAGTACACCCAAGGGAACATCAGAGCCAACCCTGCCTAAGGAGGCACTAGAACAAAGTAAAATGTAGTTGGAACCAATAAGCATTCTTAAATCCATCTCAGCCGGAAAATATTTTAAGTGCCATTGAATTGGACATACCGAATCAGATTGTCCGGGGAGCGGGAGCGGTTTAAATAATAAACAATGATCCAGAAGAAGATGAATATATAGGAAAGGATTTTCAACTTCCAGGCGACGAGGAAAAAACGCCTGCGATTCTAAGAGAATTTAGGAAAGAGACTAGCTAAGTTGATAGTAGTCGTTTTAGAAGGTAGAGAGTCTAAGGTAATGGGCGTTCATGCAAAGTAAAAGATTGTGATACCTCAAGCTACCATTTTGCAGTCATTAAGAGAAGCATCAGAAAAACTGGTCTTAGATGTCCAAAAGGGTCATGAGTTTGAGAAATCGATATCAAACACAAAACAACCCCAAATAAGAGAAATTCAGACTTTTCAAACATATAGAATACTTCTTGAGTTGCACCTAATGAGGAAGGTCCAGTATATCTGAGATAAAACACTTTTGTGGCACTTTTAGAAGCTCATAAGGAGCCATTGAGGTATTAAATTCAGTTCAGCAATATACCCACCGATAGATGATCAGGTAAGATGGATGAACCATAGTGCTGGAAATCGCCTTAGACTTTCTAGAAGAAAGAACATCCTAGAGTGTGACACAGAGGTGTTTCTCCAAAAACTAAACTGATTTGGCCCTAACCTTCAGTTGAGAGAGAGTTGAATCGGCCCTCTCCCCCCATGTGATTATAACTTTAATTTCTTTAATAATGATTCTTATTTTGCAACAAAGTCAAAAACTTAATCTCAAGCAAAAGCTACGTAAATTATTCACTATGAAGCAAATAAGAATACAGTTATAATATTTAAAGATGAGATACTACGCAAGTATACGTATTATTATCAAATAATATTGGATTTTTTTAATAAGCCACGAATATCGAACCCACGGAGAAACTGACAATATGCACTTTAGAAAACTAGAAAGTTTAGATAACAAAAATCCTACTTAGCAAAATAATCTAACTTAAACTTAAGATACTATAATATGAATGAAAATTCGATTATTTTTTTAATTTTTGATAATTGAAAGTAAAGTAAGCAACGAATTAACTTAACTAAATATTTGCTTGATAAAATTAATATAAGTAAAATATTTTTTTTTCATAGCATAAATCAGTAATAAGTATAGAAATTCTGTTGTGGAAGTATATTAAATGTGTTGTGTCAAATATGAGTAATAATAATATTTACTCTTACTAGAGATGCTATAAATAACATCAGTTAATCTATATTTTGAATAATCATGAAGACCGGTTAGGTAAGAAAGATACTAGCTCTCACTTTAGAGTTCTCTCTTCTCCCTCCACCTGGGAGCTAACATCTCATATCAAAACCTAAAATTATAAATCAAATTTGAGGTTTTAATCTGTCACTCTAAAGTTCTCTAATTATACACTCTTGAAAAGTTTATTTCCCTATTTATTTACACTCAACCCCATGAACTATATTATCATCCATAAAATCAATATGTGATTCAAACCATTTGTTGACTGAGACAATATCATCTCGGATCTTACATGTTTTTACAATATAAATTAACATCTTAATTGTCAAATCAAGAAGTAAATGAAGTACAAAGTTTTAAATCATCAAAACTTCTTCCAACATTAAAGTCTAATACTTCCCAAAAATTCCCTCCAACAACACTACCGCCGCTACTAAGCCCAACTGTATCGCTAGGGATTCGGGTAGGAAAAGAGGAATGACAGAGTCTTCGATGTCGAAAGGTGTGAAGGGCTCACGCGCGGTGGTCTCTGTATGAAGCGATTCCTTCGTTGCTTTCCCACTAACTTGACAAGCGAAGGCTTCGACTGTTGGAGATAGGAGGACGATTTGAACAGCTAGCGTGAACAAAAGCGTGAAATCGACTCTGTTGTGGCGTGCGATCAACAGAGTCGTGGGGAACGAGGAGGGAAGTTTGCAAAGCTTCAGTTGTTCTGTGTCACGAGAGAGCAGGGACTACGACTTCACTGTGGGGAGAGCGACAAGAGTTTGGGTCGAGTGCGAAGGAGTGAACGACGTCTTTAGGGAAGAGCAAGATCGCGCGTGAGGCCAAGGGCTTGGAGCGGTGAACAATGGAACAGCTTCGGCGCACAAGGGAGAGATCCTACAGTTTCGTGGGATTCTAAAGACAGAGGGAGTGCAAACGGCTTTGATTCTGAAGGAGGCGGAAGGATTCCGACTTCGGTTGAGTTGTCCTCATGAAACTGAGAAGGAAGGATCTCGGGCATACGTACAGTTATGGCCCGAAGCGACAAAAGATGACGGAAAAGGTGAGGAGGCTTCGTACGCGACCAAGAGCGGAAGGAGCAGGGCAGTAAAGCTACGGACTGGTCTTGCTTGCGGGGCATAGGAAGGAAGTCGTGTATAATCTTGGCTTGATTCCTTGTGATTAAGGATGTCAAAAGAAGGAGATGGTGTCGTAGGTAAAGGATTGCGGCTTTTGGGGAAGATAGATTATGAGGTTTTGAAGGTCTTGATCGAGCTCATATAGGGAGCTAGTGTTTTGATGTGAAACACTACCTCAACAAGTGCTTCGATACAGGTGAAGCTAGATCTCCCTTTTGTAGATTTGAAGCTTGATGTATGAGTCACGTATCTGAGTTGGTCGCATTGGATCGAGACTGCTATAGTAGTAAAGAGACTACAGAGATATCCGATGCGAGTCAAGGCTGAGCCAGTGGGTGATAGTGCTGAAGTGGATGGGTGGAGGACCACACATGCTTTACTTTACACTGGCTTCTCAACTTGATGGTTCCAACGATTTCCTCATCAGTGGACGACATTTGAAAGGTGAATTACATCTGAGCAAAGTTAAAGAAAACCTATGCTAGAATTGAGAACCGCATGAGGGTGTTTCAGATTTAACATGACAGTGGTTGTGGTACAACGTGATAGACCAATTCAAGAGTACTTCATAGAGATGGAGCGACTATGGCAAGATCTTGAGAACATAACCTCATGAGGACTGTGTAGTTTCTGGCTCATCTAAATCCGACCATTCATCAGAGGAGGTCGATCCTCCTAACCCAGGCAATGATTCCTTTACTGGATGAGGCCATCACCGCGATGGTACAGGAGGAGAATAGCATGAGATTACACTATCATCCGTGTGGACTTCCAGATATGCGATCAGCTTTGGCTGCTCGAGCTCAGGTATGAAAGGTGCCTAGAGGGAGACTCGCAGGTGCTGAAACTGCTGAGAAGTTAGACATCTAAGCAAGACTTGTCTAAAGCTACCTAAGGAGAGAGAGACAGATGTACGTGAACAATCTAGAGGCCATGGTCATGGTTTTGTGGGCCAAAGAGGTGAAAGAGGAGGCTACCAGACAAATCTGATAGTGGTGGAGACTGAGAGAGAGACGTGTGGTCTTTACCGATGAGGATCACAAGTTCTTGGAGATGTTGAAGGGAAAGCAGAGCGGCATGTGATGTGATTGAGGATGCATCTATCTTATCATTATCCAAGGGGAACACTGTTACTCATGCTCACTCATACAAAGGTACTCGTGATACACATACTCTTGTCTCTATATTCACTACAAGATCATCAAAATAGGTAATAAATTATAGTGCATCTCGGCATGTGACTGGTACTGCTAGTTAGTTCTCTTTCTATGCTCATCTAGAAATTCCATAGAGTATTCAAACAATTGATGGTACAACACAGCATGTGCTTGGTATTAGTACAATGAGGTGTACCAATTTTATGACAGTATAATATGTTGCATGCTTCTTCCTTTCCCGTGAATATTTTATCCATTTGTGCCCTTATAGTCCAGCTAAAATGTGTTGTTTCATTTGATATTCATGAGGTGATCTCAAGAGAAGAGAGCTCACCAAGGACTTTTGACTGACACGTGACATAATGGACTCTAATACTTGGATAGAGAATGAATAGACTCAGCCTTGACATTCAAGATAGAGAGTATTGGAGTAGGAGAATCCGAGAAGAGTGTGAAATATGTGTTGTTGTTACATCACAAGCGCATGAGACACCCTTCGCTTAGTCTATTGAGTCGTTTGTACTCGTATTTGTATGAAAAAAAAATAAAAACTTATGTGTGATGCTTGTGTGTTTAGTAAGCTTACCGGGAGCTCTTATGCTAGTTTTGATAATATGAGTTCTTGTGTTTTTTGATTTGATGCATTTAGATGTATATTGACCTTGTTCAACATCTTTGAATGACTGAAGATATTTTGTGATTTTTGTTGATTTTTTCTCGTGTTACTTGGTTATGTCAGATGAGAAACAAAAATGATGTGTTTGACAGCTTTAAATATTTTCACAAGGCGATTCAAACAGAATACAATGTAGTAGTGAATGTATTGAGGTCTGATAATAGGATGAAATATACCAACAAGACATTTGGGAAGTACCTGTTAGCCCAAGGGATACATCATCAAACCACATGTCCATACGCACCGACACAAAACAGAGTAGCAGAGAAGATGAATAGGCATTTTTCAGAGGTAACCCGAAGTATGATAATCTCGATGAATGTCCCAAAGCATTGTGTGGGCAAACAGTTTTCATAGCCGATCAATTGATCAATAGAATGTCTTCAAGTGTGTTTGAATGACAATTTCCTTGTGAGTTGTTGAAAGAAGATAATGATGAGATCCTCCTATTGAAGATATTTGACTGTGTATATTTTGTGAAGGATAATAAATCATCAATAGGGAAGTTGGATCCCGGAGCTATGAAGTGTGTTTTCGTGGATTATTCTGCCACCTCACCCATAAAGGGTATGTTTGTTGTAGTTCAATAAAGAAGAGATTGTTTGTGAGTATGAATGTGACATTTAGAGAATTCAAGTCATATTACCTTGGAGATGGTCTCACTCTTCAGTAACTTGCCAGATACTGGAGGTATGAGGCGAGATGGGTAAAGTAGTGATGGGAGAGATTGGTACATGTGGGAACAATGCCTCGTGTCGTTGTGTGGGAAGGGTTAGCTGAGAAAGAGCCAGAAAATGAGGTAAATGAGCTCGGTGGTGATGGGATCAAGCTCAAGGGGGAGACAAAATGAAGGAACATTGCTTGTCATGCCATTCGTTTTATCAAGTCCCTTGTTTCGGTCTACCCCGACTCTTGAGACACTTACACTATCTATATCGGAGACCCTAAACTATATACAATTATCAAAAATCTCTTTATGTGAGAGACTACGTCTATTTAAAGAAAATGCATCCCTCGTACTGGATGACCGGAAGTACAACCTTAACTCTCATTAGCTAGCAAGTCTTCATTAGCTAACAAACCTTCCATTACTTCATGATTACGTTGTACAGACATTCAACACAATTCTCGTGCAACACGACAGATAATCCTTCAAAAGACAATAAAGAAAACTCAATAAGCATTAACATCCCTTTGCTCGACAAAAACCAAACCATAGTGGAATTATCGATCCGGAATAGCCCACAAAAACCGCATAACCAGAGCAAAGAATAGTTAGTCCCCTAATAACATGTCACAAAACTCCCTAAATCAAAGTTCTACGTTGATTAAAAGTCACAAAAGTCCGTAAGTAAATCTGCACCGCTCTACATGCAAGCATAACCGTTACAAGAATGCCCTTGCATCCGATGCAACCTTCTCACAGAGTCACAGTAACGTTCGCATGCAGATTGAATCGTTATGCAACAAAAAGGACCGCCTCATCGCAGTAATCGCAATAAAAACGGACACAGAAAGATGGAAACTAAAGCAAGAGCCAACCAAACCTCAAAGAGTTTGAAGAGAGAGAAATGAGGCCAGACCTGCCTGTAATTGGGAGCGCCGTCAATCTGGGGAGCGAGGCGCTTGTTTTGGCATCCAGGAAAGTGGTCGCTCTTCAGAATGGTCTTCTTCCCCAGCACTGATCCACCCCTATAGTTCATGACGTGCTCCGGCTCGTAGGTCACAAAGCCTGTCGGCGACTGTGGCAGCGGCACCTTCGTCATTTCAGCCTGTGTCCCAAATTACAAATCCTCTCTCCCAAAAACGCCGATGAAGAATTCCGGACACAGAGTGAGAAGAGGTGCGATGAATCGCTACAATGCCTTGGGGCAACTGAGCAGAGGGGACAGGAATTGATTGATGAGAGAAATTGGGTAGAATGGCGGAAAAGCGACTCAGAGAAACAGGAAAGGAGAAGGAGAAACGAGGAAAATATGCAGTCCAAATTTAGTAAATTTAGTATTTATCCAGATTCTTTTTTTTTATATTTTTTCTTTTTCTTTTAATGAATATGCCTCGCAGTGCTGCCTGTCAAGCAAGGGGAAGGATATAGAATATGTTATTGATTTATTTCTATTTTATAGCATATTTACTATTGCTTTAGCTTTCTTAAAGTTTATAACTTTATATCAACATATTACCATAAATTTTTATGTTCGCAGTTTAATTATATTCAATTCCTTATAAATATTGATAAATTATTTTATTTTTTAAAACTATTACTATTATATCATTCTTGATACATCATTAACAAATTTTTATCATCCGACATAATTCTCAGCATTTGGCTTGAATCTTAAAATTAAATTTTTAACAAAAAAACATTCAAACTTCAATTAAATTCATTTAGAATTCTAATTTTAGCAAACTTAAAGTCAAATTGATCGCTCGACGAGACGGACACAACAATATAGAAACTGGTACAATCCGAGTCAAATCAAGCTCAAATCAAACCCTTGAGTTGCTTTTGAAAACATTCAGTGCATAATTAAGTGGTTAAGTAAGCTTGAAAAGGAATGACTGCTAATTAACTTTATCTCAATGTGCAGCATATTAAAAGTTTCCATTCAGTGCAGATAAACTCGATTTTTAAACTATTGGGATGCATGTCATTATACATTGGTTGTCTAATATGTCAACATGTTTCAAGTGGTTGGACAGTTAGTGATTGAATATAGATTTAGGTTTTTATATATTAATTTCATATTTCCTAGGAGTCATGGTGTTTTCAGGATTATGCTTGGGTACATGGATTTATTTAGGTTGTTATATTTTGATTTTTCTATACTCAATCCTCAGCTTTAAAAAGCCAAAACCTTGATCTTAAATGAAGAAAAGACCTCTTTATCCTATCTTAAACTTCTATCATTAAAGAATATATGGTCCCACATGCTAAATAATGTGTTATTGTTACTCAAGGCAACACAAGTTTGTAACTATTTTAAGATAAGAATATAAAAAGTTACCTAAGATGATTATTCTTACTATTAATTTTAGAAGTCAACACAAGTTTGTAAACATTTTAAGATAAGAATATAAAAAGTTGCCTAAAATGATTATTTTTTCTCTTAATTTTAGAATGCAACACAAATTTACAATTATTTTAACATAAAAATATAAAAAATTGTCTAATATGATTATTTTTACTCTTAATTTTGGAAGGCAATACAAGTTTTATGTGTTGTTTAGTGCCTCTTGTTGGGATATTGTTGTTCTATCTGGCCTTAAGCAGTTTTCAATAATGAACAAATTGAAGAAGATGGCCTTGGTGCTCCGACTTCACAACTGTTGCAAAGCAAGATTCTAACTTTTATTTTTGTGAAAACTAATCATAATACTAATGCTATTTCTTTCCTTCGAATAAATTGTTATGAGTTCTCCAATAAAGAAAGAGAGACATGAGAAAACCCTCCATGACGCACCAACGACATAAATTTTAAGGCATACAATTCTAATGTATTGACATAATACATAAGAATTGTGTGCTAGGTATGTAAATTTCTCTTAAAGATTAACTAAAAATAGATAACCTAGTTAAATTACTTATTTTACCCCCATAATGTTTTATTATTGTTATTTTTTTCGTGGTTTTCTTACTCACATTTGAAAGTCGGTCGTTGATTGTCGAAGAATTTGCTAAATTATGGGGTGTTCCTCCTGAAAGGGTAATGTTATGCTCTTAAAATAAGCCTACCAAACGGATTATCCTTTTAATTTTTATTTTATAATGGTTGCATAATATGATCTGTTTCACCAAAAGAGCCTTAGTTCTAATTCTTCTTTGGTCACAGATGTAGCTATCAGGCATTCAAGTTGGGCGAGTTGGACTCCATTGTATTAAGAGAAATGTGTCTTATAAATATGTCACTTTGTTGCCATGCAATTTTCTGCTTTCCATATGTTTAATTGTTTTTTTTTTTAATTTTTTGGTTTAGGTTATTCTTAACAGACAGCATTTTGTTAATATTCATAATGCTCTACTGTCGCTTGAGCGTATTGTTTGTTCCGTTAAGTACAACGAACTTGTTCTTCTAATCGTTTGAGCTGTATATTTTTTATGGATGTCTGATAGTTAAGATTTTGTTATAATGCTATCACATAATCAATTTTTGTTTGTCTTAAACGAAAATAATCATTTTTTCCTTGGTTCTGTTTTGTAGAATCTAAATCGACTTTTGATCCGAAAATCAAGAAAGAACAGATTGAATGTGACAGTAATGGTGATGCATCTGATCAGGATATGCTTCAAAGTTACATGCTTCAAGCGACGTGCTTCAATTTAAATGCATAAATGGAAACAAAGAGCTCATAGTGGGGAACAAGAGTTTTATGCTTGATTCTTGTAATTTGTAAAAATGACGAGTAAATGCATAAAATGATTTTTGTTTTGTTTTTTTTTTTTTTTGTAAAATAATATTAATTTTGGGTGCGGCGAAGAACAACCTGAACAACAAAAACCGAACCGCTGAACCATACGATAGAGGAGAAGAGCACCCGATCTCCGGTGGTAATAGTTTTTAAAGGACTTTCCGAACGTTGTAACCAAACGGCATAGAGGCATTTTCAAAACACGGCCTGCCCCAATAAGCCCTTAATTCCATATAGCGAGCGGCGAAGAGCGGATGGGGAGATGGAGGGAAGGGGTTGCTCCGCTGCGTGACCACACGATAGAGGAGAAGAACACGCACCCGATCTCCGGTGGTAATACTTTCCCCCAAACATTAGAACCCCAACTCCCATGCTCTCGACGGGTGGCAAGATGCCATTCTCCTTCCCGCTCGTTCTGGGAAGCTTCTTGTGAGGAATTGTGGTTTGTATTGTTCAAGCACTTTCATGCATGATAGTCTCTACCTTGATCTCGATGCAGGTTTAAATTTATTTACATACACTTCATCCAATTCCCATGTACTTATATATCTGATATCAAAGTTTTGCTTTTACATTCATGGCAATCGAATTTCTCATATCACATAAAAGCTGCCATCATCCATCCAATAAAAAAAAAAAGAGAAAGAGACGTACACCTTTTAATGTATGGCTCAGTTACCATGGTATGTAATATTTATGGTTTAGGCGTTAAGTATGCAAATGTATTGGAATTGAGTGGCATGTATATCAATCTTCTTTAATTAACATGCAAGTCTTCAGTTCCACACACTACAACTCAATAAAAAAGGAGGGGGAGAATGCTCCATAGGCCATATGGCATTCCTTCGTATTATTATTGGTTGAAACAGGACAGACACCGGCAAAAACAAAGCTATTATATTCAGCACCTCACCACTGCTTTTGACTCATTGCTTTTACTTCCTGCCATGATTTGATCTCTATCGAGGTTGCAGGATCACGAACTGTCTCGATTATGTAATGTAGTTTGGAAGTGATCAATTGAAAAAATATTTTATCAGACAATATCAAATATAATTTTTGGATTCACAGGAGGTATGCTCAAGTAGAGAATGGAATGATTTATTGAAGAACATCCCAAAGCCATAATTTGGTAGGGGCATTCACATGTAAAGCACCTGATTTCTATGCATTTATATATATTGCACCTAAACTTTTATATTAACGCACATTTACGAAAGTTTTCAATTCTTTTAACTTAAATGGGTGTTGATCTAGTTATACATCAAATGCATGGGCTCACTTATGTCCTTAAGGTTGTGAGTAATGATATGAAAAGTTTTGGGGTATTTAGATGCATAGCAAACAATTCGTATGTATTTGCATATCTAATGTCCAAACCTTCATATTCACATACCTGACACTAAGTTTTAATGACACATCAAAGATATCACTACAACTAAAAGTGAGCAAAATTTTTTCGTGCTTGGTTTCATAATGCCATGAAAATATCGATCTTTAGGTGTTAGAAATGTAAATACAATGGAATTGTGTTGTGTAATGTGTATGTAGACTTCCCTTCTATTTATTGTGCATTGTTTCCTTCACGATTTCATGCAGCTATAAAATCATGATGTGTAATTCTGCTTTTCTTCACATATTTATGAAGCTTTTATTTACTTCTATGTATAAAAACTTGAAATTCTTATACATTCGCAGAAGGAAATTCTGAAACTTTTATTTGTTTCTATGCACAAAATTTGAAATTTCCATGCATTTATATATTCAAAACCTGAAACTTCAATGCAATTCTAATGTAATTGCATGCATACCCACTCATCGTCCAAACATATGCCTATCTAACTCCTAAAGCTTGCATTCTATACCAAACTTTAAGGTGGCTTGTGCTATGAAGTAGTTCGAATACCATCTTTGAATCTCTTTTGATGATTGAAAATATCTAGATTGCTGGGTAACCTTACATATGTGCATATCTTGTCATTCTTATGTACTCATGTACCTCACAACAAAACTTCAATACTTGCACATGTAGCATTTTGATGCTTTAAACCTATGTATAAGAAAGGTATATTTTGCCGGTGATATTGTCATTTTTTTTTCACATGAAAGTCGAGTTATGCAAGCACAGAAAAATTGTGCGGTGGCACGTATGTAGAAAGTGGAGTTTGGATCTTAGATATGTGAATACATAGAGATTGGGTGATATGTAGGTAAATGCCACCTTTTCTCAATCACAAATGCCTCACGAGTTATAATTCCAAGTTGGAAGATAGCACATTGTCACCTCCCAAAAGAGCTCTTATGGGTGGTGGGCAACCCAGGACTTAAATACTGCTTTTAGGCCCTACACCTAGCCGATGTGGGACTATTTGTCCGTGACATTCTCCTCCACCCAATCACGTGACGCCCTCGTCACGGATCGGCTCCACCGAGGGTCCCACTTGACCATGAAGAGTCTGCACATCTGACAGGTAGTAATCTGTTTTGATACCACTTGTCACCTCCCAAAAGAGCCCTT
>NW_018164530.1:174816-214430 GCF_001263595.1 Phalaenopsis equestris
ATTTTTCGGCCCTACACCTAGCACCTAGCCGATGTGGGACTACTTGTTCGTGACAACATGCTCATACAAATCTCTTTGTGTTTATTGCGAGGTGACCTCTGAATCAAGTGTCTACTGGATGATCTTTCGTCCTGTAAAGGTATGTTTCTAATTCAATCTAACGTATCCAATGGTTCTTCTTTGTTGAGAGAGTGAAATGTCCGCATACAACATGATAGATTAATATGTGGGTTTCCTGATTTAAGTTATGCAATCCTAGATAAAATCCTGTTGAAATACTACATAAAGTTTATTCAAATTCGTCTTAGATCTTGCTTGAATGCTACCTTATTTTGTGCATGCAATGGTATTTCCCCTTTGGATTTACGTGTCAATTAAATTCTTGTTACATCGTTGTCATGCAAGTGAATACATTTAAATCTTTTGGTTGACACTAAAATTCAGGTATATAAAGTCATCTCTTTTGCAGGTGCCAATATCTAAATTAGCTTATGTTGTGATATTTAATGGTTCCTCTTACTCTTAAACAATTCCTTATGCAATACTTGAGATTCATATGAAGGTTTATTAAATCTTTCAGATTTTTGGTGAGATTACATATGCGACATTTAAATGAAAGATACATATGAAGTAAATGGGATGATTTTGTATAGGAAATATGTGGAGCTTCTTTATGCTGTCTCCCTTGAAATTCTTATATAAATCTTGGTGGAAATGACCTAATTTTAATGGTCTTGTTTGGAAGAAAATCTTAAGGTTTAGAGTTTGGATTTACAAAAACTTGGAAGTTTAAACAGTTTCATTTTGTGGAAATTATGAAGTTTATATTGCTTTGAATTGTGAAGATTTGAAGGACTTCATCATGCATTTATGATTATTAAAGGTGCTTAAATATTTTTAAGGGTTGGTATCAAATATGTGTGCCCTTTGGAATGCTTATTGTTGCTATGGGTAGAGTTGAAGCTTGAATGAGATCATGAAATCCAAATCCTTTTGCACTTTCATAATTATGATCATACAATTCTTAAATTCCAACAGAATGGATTAATTCTCATATCAACTTTTCGATGTGCCTTTGCGAGGTGAATACGGTCGTGGTGGGAATATTGGATGATCACAAGAGTCACCTTGGAGCAAACGAATCAAACTACATCAAACATCAAGTCGGTGAACAATCTCTCTCCTACGTGGCGATATATGAAAAACTACTCAGAATTCATGAGGATAACACAACAATATATATATATAAAAGTCACAGAACAAAACTTAACAGAAGTATAAGGACTTATCTCAAACTCTTCCCAAGCAATTCTCTGAAGTCTCTTGACCGACCTTAACACCAATAGACTCACACAAGACTCTAAAACACTCACAATCACAAAGACTCACCACCCTCTCACTATTGTGGCCGCCCACTCCAATGGTGATCTAACCTACCAAAAAAATGACTATATTTTCGTGTGAAAATCTTTCCTATAAATAAAGCTCTGAAAAACACCAAGAGTCACTTCATACACCTTTACGAAATTCATCCAAATTCAATGGATAAAAACTAAACTGTTTATGGCACCATGGTGCTAGCCTTCGAGAACTCCTGACACCTAGGCGTCAAATCCTGACACCAGGTCAATGTTTGCTCCTTTTGACCTATTTTGCTTCATTTTTGTCCATTTATACTCCTTTTTGCTCATAAACTCCATTTCACTTGAAATCAAAAACACGCAAAATACCTTTCATTAAAGTTTAATATCCTTAAGAATGAGTAAAAAAATGTATATATAAAAGTAACACATTTTAAGGCATATCATAAAGCATCAACAATTTTCATAATTTAGGGTCATTTACAAGCACAGCTCACAATTCTTATGTATTTACATATTTAATACCTAAACTTTCAGATTTACATGCATAAAAGTTTTTAAAATCACATAAAAATTTACTTGCATTTTTAAAATTGGAATAAAACTTTTTATGCATAAATTTATGATACCAAAACCTTATGAATATAAATATGAATTTTTAGATGTTAGATATTTAAATACATAAGAATTTTGGTGTGTATATAAATTTCCTAACTTAAATTATTGTAATATTTCATTATTTAAAAAGATAAAGTACTTGTGCATTTGCTTCCTAAAGAAAAATATAAAGAAATAATAAATAATTTTATATTAGTACAGTAAATTATGTATATTAATTTTAAGCTATTATACTAAATTATGATATATGAATGTTTATTATATATAAGCTAATTGATTTGTTCAAAAAAGTAATGCAATATAAAATGAATATAATATAGAAGTAATATGTTATATTTGAAATACTTTAGAGTTGTTTAGTTCAATATAAAATAAGCGCACAACTTCATATATATTTTTTATTTATTTTGAAATATAGTGAAAATAATATTGTTGAATTTGAAACTATATTGGAGTCACACCAAAGGAATAGAATGTGAAACAATGACGAGGGGGAGGGGGAGGGGGAGAGAGAGAGAGAGAGCGCACACAATAGTGAATAGTAAAAGTATTCTTGATTGGCTTTTACTGAAGAAATGATCCCGTATTTATAGAAAGCGACTATAAAAAGAATAATTACATATTTGCCCTACTTTAATGGGAGTGTTACAGGGTATTTGAGGTAATTACATAAATGAGCATATGGTTTGGTTACCCACTTACCCAATTGACTGAGATCAGTGGAACTTGATTCGACAAGGCTTTTTTGTCTGACTATGCTAAGTTGGGGTCGCCAGTGGGCTTCTGATGGTCTTCGGTTCGACCAAACTTGAATCGGTTAGCTTGATTATGTCAGTCGGCTCTAGTCCAGTTGTTGACTTTCAACCCTAGATGGGGAACTTCTATCTTCAGAATAAAACTAGGATGTCTGGCAGAAGGTGAATCACGGTAATCTTATGGGGGTAGCTCACCCCTTGCAAAATGTCTTTTAGGGTGTTCATAGAGTATATCATGGTAAAACCTTTGGTCTTGTGATCAAGAGTTTTGGAAGCTCTTATGAGGTGGATGGGATTTATGGGGCGGGATTTGGGTTGATATCATCTTTTGGCTTGATATATCTTGGTCTTTGGTTCGGAAAGTCTGCACCGATTTGCTTCGGGTTTTGATCTAAGGAATCTGCACCTTTTCAATTAAGTCATTTGATCTTTTGCATGAGCCCTACTGATCGTATTTTTTGTTGTTCAATCTGTTAAATTTCGTCAAGGTTCATGTTGACATGTTTCTGATGTACAAATATATTTCAAAGTTTATGTGGCCTTACATAAATTATTGATGGTCAGGGGAGACAATAGCAGATGATTTATAATTGAATCCCTCAGACATTCCAACAGCATGAATGCGAGTTACATCCGCATAAATTTTTTAAAACGGTTGAACTTATATAAATCGGCCAGATTCTATGAATTAACAAAAAAGGAATTACCCGTTATTCTGAGTTAATTAAGGGCGGATATCTCATGCTAACATGCAGTCGGAGACACGTCATCACACTATAGAGAGAGAGAGAGAGAATGTGATCTCCTCCAACGCTCGTGAGTCATGACTAGTTTAATTCCATTGTCTGTTAGCTCACCTTTCGTGTATGGCCTCACATTGGTCGCAAGCTGCAAGAGTACAAGAAAGGTTCACGGGCACTCTCCCTCTTTCCCGTTAAAGAGTTCAAAATATTCACTTTTTTTAATGCTTTTCTTTTATATAACAATGTTAACTGCCGTACTGAAGAGTCCGCACTACTGGCTGATTTCTGTGATTTAGAAGATAATATTTTTGGATTTATTGATGTGAAAATCATACAAACATCAACTTTATAATTCTCTACTTAACTCTAGAAAAAATAAACTGAAGTAAAATAAATAAATAAGTTCATGTGAAAGCCTAGAAGCTTCTCATGTTCCTCCTCTAACCTCCAAAACAATCATGTGACTCCAACTAAGAGCCAAAATACACTTGAGTTAAAATATTTTTTAGAAAGCTAATTTTGTGACATGCTTGAAGCATCTGGGTTCAAAGTTGGAAGAGCCGCATTCCATACCACATATCACAAGCATATTCTATTTTATTTTTCTCTTTTTTCCGCATGATGGGTTCATGTGAGTAAAAAAGTTTCCCACTAAAATGTGGTGCATAGTGAATAAGACCATGACACCTCTCACCGATTATATAAGACAACCTATAGCTTCCCCTTCATATCCTATATTCATTTTCACATCTCTGATTCTTAAACGCTCCTTCTTCGACGGGTTATCTTCCACTGCTTTGCCTCAGCAATGGCAGCTCTTCATGGGCTACTGTACATTGCAATGGGGATCTTAGTACTTCTATCATGCTTCGAAGGCTCAAATGCAAGGCTCCATGACCATAAATCAAAGAATCGCAGAGAGAGAAGGGGCATCATATCTGATCCCCCGGATTTCCCTGCTGTCGGGCCACCGACAAAAAGCTTTGACATGGATAACTCGAGCTCCGACCCCTGCGTCTTCGATGTTAGAGCATTCGGAGCTGTTGGAGATGGCTCCACTGATGACACAGAGGCCTTTCGTTCTGCTTGGAGAGCTGCCTGCACGGCAGACTCCAGCATTCTCCTTGTCCCATCAGATGGTGTTTTCATGATCACCTCCACAATCTTCTCCGGCCCGTGCCAGCCAGAATTCGTCTTCCAAGTAATCTATCTACATATTCTAATCTCTCTGTCTCCCGGAAACACTAGTGTCATTTTGAATATGCGCTGATATTAGGTAGATGGAGTCCTGATGCCTCCCAATGGTCCAAAGTTCTGGCCTAAGAAGGATAGCAAGAGGCAATGGCTAGTCTTCTACCGTGTAGATGGCATGACATTTAGAGGAGCTGGCACAATACAAGGCAATGGGGAAGAATGGTGGAATCTCCCTTGCAAGCCCCACCGAGTAAGTTACTCGCCCTCTCTTCTTTCTATTTTTTTCTAAAAATCTCTCCTTTTTAACCATAACTGATGGCTTATCTAATTCTGCAGGGTCCAAATGGATCAACATTACCAGGACCTTGTGACAGCCCTGCAGTATGAATGAACTACAGAACAAGTCTTCTTCGTACAGCTTTTCAGATTTGTTTTACCATTTTCCTTTATTTTATTTGCAGCTTATTAGGTTCTTTATGAGCTCCAATCTGACAGTGAGAGACCTTTACATAAAGAACAGTCCTCAGTTCCACATTAAGTTCGATGGCTGTGAGGGAGTTTACATTGATGGCCTATCGATTAACTCTCCTGCTCAGAGCCCCAACACAGACGGAATCCACATTCAGGATACTAAATATGTGGGCATATATAACTCCATGATCAGCAACGGTACTTCATGCTATTTCTCTCCAGCTGCTCCATTTTTCTTTGGGTTTAGGAAGGTCTGCGTGCCCGCACGCCTGATAAAGCTCTCCTCCCTTCTCCTGCAGGCGACGACTGTATTTCCATTGGTCCTAGCTGCTCATCAGTGGACATTGAAAATGTTACATGTGGCCCAGGCCATGGGATTAGGTCAGTTTGACTTGAACCATTCATTTATTTGCATCACAATACATCTATATATGTTTATGAATGACAGACTAATGTTGGAAAAGGGTGGTGTATGGTTGATGGATGACAGCATCGGAAGTCTAGGCATGCAGAACTCGGAAGCTTGTGTGTCCAACATATCCGTGAGAAACTCAGTGATAAGAAACTCGGACAATGGAGTGAGGATCAAAACATGGCAAGGAGGTATGGGATCAGTATCAGACATCACATTTGATTCAGTGTATATGGAGAATGTGAAGAACTGCATAATAATAGATCAATACTACTGTCTGAGCAAAGAGTGCAGAAATCAAACTTCTGCTGTGTATGTGTGGAATGTTTTGTATTCAAATATCAAAGGCACATATGACGTGAGGAGTCCGCCCATACACTTCGCCTGCAGTGACACGGTGCCTTGCACCAATATCACCATGTCGGAGGTGGAGCTTCTTCCTTTCCAAGGAGAACTCATTGATGATCCATTCTGCTGGAATGCATATGGAGAGCTGCAAACACTCACCATTCCTCCTATTTCCTGTCTTCAGGATGGGATGCCTCAATCGGTGCAAGAGACCATCAGTCTTCAATGCTCATAACCAGCTTGTACTATCAATTTACACATAAAAATATTTATATGTAACTAATTAGCACATAGAAATGAGCCACTCACATGGTCCAAGTACCCATCCTTTTCCCTTTTCTTTCTCATGTTTCAATGTTTAGCCTGTGTTGTGCTTGGATGCCTGCCTGCACGACCTTTATTATGTATCAAAACATAAATCATGTGACGTGCCACAAAAGGAAGCAACTAGCTGGTAAGCCTGGGCACATGTATGTAGGTTAATTTTTTATCGCGATTGTGAATGTGATGGTATTTGCGACATTAATAGAATTTATTGTTTAAAAAAAGATGAAAAATCTCTTCCAGAAAAAAAAAAAAAAAAAAAAAAAAAAAGCAAAAAAAAAAAAAACGGCAAGATAACTCCAACTAATCCCAAACACCATTCAACGACTCACAACCGGTCTTTGTTGACCCACCCATTTGGACGGCCCAGATCGTTCTCTTTCCAAGCTGATCAAGTTGCCTACAATCCGGCAATCGGAGATAACCAGACCACCTCGCAATACAGCTCCACTCACCAAACCTCAACCGAATGGAACCTAATCCTAAATAACAGCCAAATCCCTAACCACCCCCACCCCTTAATCCTCAGTCATGCCCTCCGCCGGAGACCACCACCGTTCCGCCACCCTCGCCGCCGGTGTTTCCGGCGATGGGAGCGACGAAGCCACCGACAGCGAGGACTTGGGAGCCTTCGACCGGAATCGGCGGTGGTCCTCCAGTTCCGGTGGATCAGAGGAGTCACGCCGTATGTTCCAGAAGCTCTGGACTGACGCCGACGAGATGAAAGTTCTGCAGGGATTCTATGAGTTCACGTCCAGGAGGGGGACTACTCACGCCAACTACCAGCACGACACCGGGCCCTTCTTCGACGACATCAGGACCAGGCTGCAGTTCCAGTTCAACAAGAACCAGATCGTCGAGAAGCTTCGCCGCCTCAAGAAAAAGTATCGCAACGCCGTTGCCCGGATCGGATCTGGAAAAGGTTCCGTCTTTAAAAGCCCCCACGATCGGGCCACCTACGAAATTTCCCGCAAGATATGGAGCTCAACCTGGAAGCGCAAGCCCAGAAATCCGCCGCACTCGGAGACCCCCCTGACCTATCCTGATCAGACCCTCGCCGTTTCCTGCGGATCGGAAAGCGCGGTTGTCCAGGTAGCCGTTGCAGAGAGTTCCGCTCGGGTTCCGCATGGCATCCCCATCCTCGTTTCTTCCCTGTCCGGGCCGCCGCAGCCGACGCACTCCCCGCCACCACCGCCACTACAGGCGCCTGCTACGAAGACAGGACATACTGTTGAAGAGGACGCGCTGAGAATCTGTTTGGCCCCGCTGTTTAAGGAACTCCTGCAGTCCGCCTTAGATGGCGCTACTACAGCTGGGGCGGTGGCCCCTCCATTGTGGGTGCTGACGGCCTTAACTGCTGCGGAAGCTTCGGGTAAGAAGGATGAGAGGTGGCGGCTGCAGCAGATTCTTGAGCTGGAGCTGTACTTGAAAAGGTTGGAGCTTGTCGAGGAGAGTGTAAGGTCGGCGCTGGAAAAGCTTAGATCAATGGGTAGCTGACTTCCAAGCATAAACCCTAGACAGCGGAATACTTTTCTTTCTCTGTGTTAGAAAACGTGAAGTCCTTTTGGAGCAGTTACTCTTTGTCCATTTCCGTTTCTAAATCTGTTTTACATGATCCAGGAATCAGAAAAATAGAAGACAGAAATTGAGAGGAGATGTGTAAATGGTTTCTAACTTTTATACCTGTGACTAAATCCTTATTTGATTCTGTTCTTCTTGTTTAGTTCGAGCGAGCGAACCACAGACTCCTTGGATAGTCACAGTTTGATTCAATGATAAACTAAACGGAAATTTACATAGTTAGCACTCAATTCTTATGCATTTACATATCCCTCATCGAAATTTGGATTTTTACAAACATAGCATCTTACCTATTCATGAAAATGTGAATGCCATTGTTTCTCATTATTGAAAACTCAAAGTGCGATTGTAAAAATGAGAGTTTTAGTATGAGATACATAAATACATAAGAATTGGGCGCCGTGTATGTAAACTCCCCATAAAATTATCAACTATTTTCTTTATTGAGCTATATTCATAAATTTGCTGCAGACAAATGGAGGTCAGGCTCAATTGTGTGTGAGCGTGATCAGAAGGCGACTTGTTAACATAATCGTGCAATTAAAAGAACACATTACGTAAAATTTGACCAAAAATTGTGGTTGTATCTACTTGCAATTTGCAACTTTCTGCTGCATTTAATATCGCAAACACAAAGAAATTACTATGAGCATATTTTTCTTATTATTTGGCTTATCTCTACTATATATAAATTTGGAGAAATTTGCCCAAAAGTTCAAAGGGATGATATCTATCTATCTATGTATTTATGGTAAGTTAATTGATTTTATTGTTGGCGCTTATTTTTTTATTTATTTTCATCTGTTTGAAATTGGGATGCATTTAGCTTATGTTGATTCAAATTTTCACAAGAACAACATTAATAAATTGTTCATAAGTAATTTCAAATAGGAGCTAAATAAAAATACACTAAAAATGAAACAAATCATACATAAACAAACAATCAACTCACCCTTGCTTTTATTTACACTAAGTATCACAAAAATAATGAACAATTAAATAAACTAAGTTGTCCTTTATTATGTCACTATATTGATCATATACTTACATATAACTCCAAACTATATAAATTTATAAAAAAAATTATATTCCATTGTCAAATACCCATCATTGTATACCTTAAACTAGTAGATTGACTTTTTGTCAGCTCTTCAATTTTTAAAATTTCATCTAGCTTTTGCTCAAAGATTTAATCACCATTGGCTCAATAGTTAACTGGATTTTTTGTTTCCCTACCTTATACTCCTTTGAGGCCAATGTCCTTGATGTAGACCGCAATCCAATCCATCGGATGTCTACTTAGGAAAGTGTATGCTTTCTAATATAACAACAACTACCCCATCTGAGTTCCACCTTTTTATTCTCAATTTGCATGCTCCTTTCGTTGAACAACGTCTCTTATGGCTTTTAGTTGTTGTCTTTTTATTATCACCTTGTTGATTAAAATCAAGCCTACCAACATCCTTATTCTATTAAGATGGCTAATATATCAATGTTTTGCTTGGTGTCAACCTATTATGACTAATTCATACCTCCTTTAGTTACAATATGCTTCCTTCATTGCTCATTTAATAAGTACCAAAATATTTCCTAATCAATGGATTCCATTAACACCTTTCACCCATCTAAATTATGTTAACACATAAAAAACAAGGCTCTAACATGTCAATGGATTGATCAACCTATTTCATACTTTACTTATCTCTAAAGGATGACAGTGGTTATATATTCCTCTAAAGGGCTTACAACAGCCATCCACATCAGTCGACCAATTAAGAGTCAATAATCTCATCATAAATATTTAAATGAATTGTATATATACTATTGAACTCATATAAAGAAGGGTGTTTCATCCACAACATTTTCTTCTTTCCTTCATCACTTAATCATCGAACCTCATGTAGATCTCGTATTATGCATTATTTTCCCTTTTTATAAGAAATTTTTTTCCCACTCCACACCATGAGCGTAAGCTTTAAATTGAATCAAATCAACTGACAAATTTTTATATCTTATCATTCTTCCTCCTTTTCTAATCGACCTGACCCCATGCAATGACAATTAGATTATTTTATTGCAAATCTACTAACAACAAACATGCTCACTTATTTTCTTCACTTAACCTAGAAAGTATTTTGGGTCGAAGGCCCACCCTCTCCATCATCTCTCTCTCTCTCTCCAATCATTAATACTAACTACATTGTGTCCCCATAATGGTGAACCAAGTTTCATGGTTCATGTACTTTTTATCTTCTTTGATATTATATTAAACCAAGTTAACTAAGATTTACGAACCATCATTAACACCCTTGTTTCTTGAGTTATAACTTTTTTAGAAAGCAAAGATGTGCATATGTTGGGCTAGGATGCAATCGTATTGATGATAAAAATTAGAGTTATGTGGGTCTCAAGGTTTACTACGTTGTTCAGATAAAAAGTAGGATCTTTTAAATGTTGAGGAAAGAAAGTACAAATGGAGATTAAAGATTATGGGCAATTATGTTGGGGATGAAATTTGTTGTCGATGCCTAAAAAATTTAATCGAATCAAGCTAGGTGATAATGTTTGGTTACTCATCACAGACAACCCAAAATGAATGAAGCTAGATATCATGCAAAGTTTGAGATAGATTTATGCCATTTTTTTCTTAGAATTTTGAAGTTCATGCCTAGCTTTTCATTAATAAAATGACAGAAAAAAGTCATCAGACAGGTGAGTAAACTTAATTCACCTCACTTAAGACAGCCAAAAAAACATAAAAGGAGAAACAAAAACAACACAAACAAAAGAAAATGTGCTCTGACATTCTCTCTAGCAGCACAAAAGAAAATGCCATCCAGAGCAATCTAATGGACGGAACCGAGTAAGTCCTCCAAGGGAGCAACAAGCGAGCAGTGAGAACAAACATATCTTTAAGCCAAAGAAAAATACATGTGTCACTAGAAGATATGTAGAAAGAAGCTAACTTCAATTTCCATATATTTGAGAAAGATATATACACCCCAAGACATAAAGTGACTAAATTCAAGAAATAGAAGAGAAAATAGATTTCAAAAGTTCATACATTGAATAACTAGTTGAGCCATTCATCACTAGTTTACTACCATCGTTGCTTCAAAAAAGTGTTTGCTTAATGTCCAAATAGATGCATAAGTGCAAACAACAAAAGATAATAAAAGTAATATATGTTTCCCTTTCAATCAAAAAAGTAGTATTTATATCTTGAAACAGTAAAATATCTCAATCAGAAAATCGAAATAGAAAGCCCCAGTAGAAGAGAAGGAACCACCAGAACAAATGCAGTTAGTGAGAGTTGTGTCTCTCTAAAAAGAAATCCCAATATGTTTTTGATGAAGAACCAGGCAAACCATAAGCATAAAAAGTATAAAACCTTCCCATCAAAATGAGGATATCAACATCCAGTTTTCAACAACCAACTCAATAAAGAAAAAAGGAAGCAATAATGTATTTCCCTTATAAAGGGATTAACCACCCCCAATCAACTAATAACATTCTTCCATAGAGAAGCACAATTCTCCAAACTAGCCACCACAAAATATAAAGCAAAAAGAAAGGAGAGCACAACAACAGGTAAACCCCATATAGTAGGAAATCTCAAAATCTAGAAAGAACGACAAAGAAACCGCCAATCATCTAAGGAAATAAAGGGGTGGTGCAGCAAACATTAGCAGCAAAATTCCAACCACTAGGGGATTAACCACGCCTAATTACATAGAAACAACATTCCATAGAGAATTATAATTCTCTAAACCAGCCACCAAAAAACATAAAACATAAGGAAAAAAAAAACATGACATGAAGTAAAACCCATCTGCAATTTCAAAATCCAAAAATAATGGCAGAGAAAATCCCTATCATCAAAAAAAGTAAAAAAAAATAAAGAGGGGCAATGCAGAGGAGAAACAAAATGTCTAAGGAACCAATTAAAACATGAAAAACACTTTAATGTGGGAGGGAGCAACATCCCTAAACTTCCATCTTCTATTTTTCTCTTCGACAACAAAAAAAATTTTGAAAAGAAAATTTTCTTTGTGCTTAAAGGAACTGTTGAAGTTCTCAGACTTTCTTTCTAATCATATAAAACATGAAGTGATATGAGTGGCAAGCAAAAATGATTTCCTAGAAATTTTGCAACTAATTATTTCACTATAGACCATGAGATTGCTTAAAGAATATCTATGGTTAAAAAATTGACAAAAAGTGATACTATGTTTTAGAATAATAAAGTTAAAATTGCATTAAGAAAACTAGAATAAGACTCTTTGTAACAATGACACAAAATATATTTAGAAGAAACCAAAATGTCCCTAGAGGAAAGAATATCGATTATTTTGACCCCCCCCCCCCCCCCCAATACAATATAATAAAAAAGCAACAAATTTGAGTGTGTGGCCCTTAAATCATATATTTTTATACTAATAAACTAGAGGATGACCATCATATAAAAAAAAAATGATGTTATGTGAATACAAATTTTTTTCTAATAAAAATAAGTCATAAGAGAATCAAATATCAAAGTTTGGAGGATGAGATCAGTGCATTTAGTTGGAGTGTTTTGAGAAGTGAGAAAATTTTAGGAGTGATCTCTGATATAGTGAAGAGGTAAAGCATTCATTGGATAGCTGAACTAAGTAAAAACTAGTTCCTCAAACCTTTCATAAAGTGAAGTGTCTTCCAACCAAGGTCCATAGAAGAAAAAATCCTACCATTTTTTTGTGACATAAAGAGTGAGGCCTTTTTAGAAGGTGATAATCAATTTTCTTTAGTAACTCTAGAGATTAGAGTACTTATTCTTAATTTTAAATCATAGAGAGCCTAAATTTTGGAATTGTTTGTTGAAATCATTTTTGGATGTCATATATGTCAGTGTCCGCTTGAGTGCTACAAGAATATTTACAGCTTTATGTATCTTAGGAAATCCATCTGGACCATTTGATATGTGACTTAAGCATGAAAGTAAGGCTAGTCTCAATTTAGCCCTACCCGGGAGAATTCGTCGTAGGGTGATGTTAATTTCGGCAAAGGACATGTTTAATGTCTAACTTAGAATTTAAAGGCCATGCCCTGCCTATTCAGAGCCTCTGGCTACCAAAGAGAGTCATCAAACTCTCCCATGCATATTTTGGAAAAGTAGGATTTCAGACCAATCTACCTGTGTCAGGGTTAGGGAAGTATGTCGACACCAAAATACTCAATTTGAAACCTCTGAAATAATCATTTTTGATTTATGGGGTCATATTTTATGATACATGGTTTCTTGTAGCTTCTGGATATGTTAAAACCCTTCTACATACATTTAGACACAAAATTGCATACTTGGCCCCGATCATAGATTTTAGACAGATATGGCACACCCCGGTGCTCATATAAATGTTGGAGAACCCATTTTCACTCCAGGATATTCTCTAGTAGTCAGCAGATCCATAAAATATCATCTTGCATGAAGCTAGGCGAACATCAGAAACAAAAAGGAACCAAGACCCCTTTAAGGCTTGGGGACTTAAGTGTCTAAAATGGATGCAAAATTGCCCATAGTTTAGATTGGCGTCTCCCAAAGGAGATGCTATCCCTTCCTTGGATTCCTTTGTGCCCAAGGTGGGTGCTTTTGCAACCACCTCTCTGATAGCGACTTTTGGTCGCTATTTTAGCATGTGGGCATCTGAGCGTCCGTGCTGGGTGTTTAAGCGCCCAGATTTCTTGCTCTAAATGTTTCTAAACCAAGAACACACAGCTTCTAGGGCACTATAGCCACCTTTTCACTCAATGAATAATGTCGTAAACTGAGGGATGGCCGCTTTTGCACACGTTGCGGTGCCTAAGCACCCCATTCGTTTTCCTCCATTAAATCTCACTGTTTCAAGTAGTTTCATGTCAGATGGAGAGGATCATTCCATCAAATTAGCCCTTTGCCATTTTTTTTTGCAAGAGGATGCTTTTGCTGCCTGTGATCGAGCAGGTGGACGACCAGGTGAGAAGACCATACGGAAGAGCATTCAAGCATGGCAAGCCAGACAAAAGAGAAGGGGAGAGTTCATTTTTGGAGACTCCACTAATTTTCAAACTGAGAGGAAGAGAGTTTAGGAAGGAGAAGATGATTTTCATGAGAAAAAGGAGCTCTAATGAAGAAGAGAACCCTTCTTCTTCTTTCATCATCTTTCTTCTTCCTGTTTTCATTTTCTTAAATTTATTGCTTCTTTGTCAGTGCTTCTTCCTTCTTTTTTCTCACATTTTCTAAAAAGAGAATAAAGTATGAGAGAGGTTTGAAGGAGAGGAGAAGGTATTGGAGAGGAGATTAAAAAAAAAGAATTTCCTTCATTTTTTCTCCCTTTCCTCCACCAAAATCTATTTTTCCTTCACCTTTTCTCCCTTTTCCTACTTGAAAAGAGCTTCATCCTTGCAATCGGGGACGTCGTCAAACATTACGTGGATGGTTTTTTGTTCCCTCAATTTTTCCTTTCCTTAGCTAGTCTTAGGATTGTGTTAAATGATTAGTGCTTTGTAGTTATTTCCTAAAGAAACTCACTAGGATAAGAATCCTTCACGGACAAATCCCTTACGAATCTGAGTGATATACTTGCAAAAGCCTTAGTACAAACCTAAATTTGGTTAAAATTTGTATTTCTCATAGTTTTGGCGACTCCAACCTTCTATGGAGAGGTTGGAACACTTGGGATTTGTAGTATAAAAAAGCTTTGTAGCTAGTTCATCCTACAAATGGTGTAGAATTTGTCTTTCAAGGAATCAAAGGGAAAAATTCCCCACACCCTCGTGAAAACCAGAGGTAGCTATGTCACATATCCATGTGTTGAAACCTATGTATCTATTCGAGAGTACTAGGAATGGGTATTACTTGTTACTGGGTGTTAGCATTTGGGTGAAATCATATGCTTTGTCATTGTGAATGTCTTTGCATTTTGCATGTTGTGTGTAGCACGTCGGTTAGACCGATCACCACGGTCTAGCCGGCTGCTACGTCTCGATCTACCTATCACCTTGGTCTGACCGACATCCATGACTCATTCGACTGATCAACTTAGTTTGACCAGCCGTCGCGACCCGGTCAGCTGACCACTTTGGTTCGACCGGCCGCCTTAGCTCGGTCGATAGATCACTTAAGTCTGATTGGCGGCTCTCGGCTTGACTGACCCATTTTGGCAAGCTTGGAAAGTTGCGGTGTCGTATTCTTGAAAAATCTAAAAGTTCTCATATTCAAGTTGCAAAGTTCACAAATGCTTTGGTGCTTTACATTTGGAAGATCTGAAACTTTTCAAATTCTATTTGGAAAGTTTGGGAAAGTGACAATGCTTTACTTTTGCAAAACCTGAAATCTTTAAGTGTTTTATTTAAAAATTTTGGAAAGTTCACAAATGCTTTGGTGTTTTACATTTGAAAAATTTGAAACTTTTTAAACTCTATTTGGAAAGTTTGGGAGAGTGACGATGCTTTACTTTTACAAAAATCTGAAAGTTTACATGTTACATTTGGAAAATTTGGAGAGTTTCGATGTTTTACCTTTACAAAAATCTGGAAGTTCTCATATTAAAGTTGCAAAGTTCACAAATTATTTGGTGCTTTATATTTGGAAAATCTGAGACTTTTCAAACTCTATTTGGAAAGTTTGGGAAAGTGGTAATGCTTTACTTTTGCAAAACCTAGAAGCTTTAAGTATTTTGTTTGAAAATTTTGGAAAGTTCACAAATGTTTTGGTGCTTTACATTTGAAAAATCTGAAATTTTTCAAACTCTATTTGGAAAGTTTGGGAAAGTGGCGATGTTTTACCTTTACAACAATCTGAAAGTTTATATGTTACATTTGGAAAATTTGGAAAGCTTCGATGCTTTACTTTTTACAAAAATATGGAAGTTCCAAGTTACATTTGGAAGTTTGGAGAAATTTGATGCTTTACATTTACAAAAATTTGAAATTTTACATATTACATTTGGAAAATTTGGAAAAAATCGATGCTTACCTTTACAAAAATCTGAAAGTTTACATGTTATATTTGAAAATTTTGGAGAGCTTCAATGTTTTACCTTTACAAAAATCTGAAAGTTTCGATGTTATATTTGAAAATTTTGGAGAGCTTCAATGTTTTACCTTTACAAAAATCTGAAAGTTTCGATGTTACATTCGGAAAGTTTACATTTGGAAAAGGAAAATTTGGAGAGCTTAGATGCTTTACTTTTTACAAAAATCTGAAAATTTTCATGTTATATTTGGAAAGTTTGGGGAAAATTGATGCTTTACTTTTATGAAAATCTAAAAGTTTTCATGTTACATTTGGAAAGTTTGGAGAAATTCAAAGCTTTACCTTTTGCAAAAAATTTAAAGTTTTCATGTCACATCTGGAAGGTTTGGAGAAATTTAATGTTTTACATTTGCAAAAGTCTGAAACTTTTCATGTTCCATTTGGAAAGTTTGTTCTCTTAAGCATGAAATGTTGAGCATGTGTAGTATAGTAGTAAAATTTTTTTTTTCACTTGTTTGCTTTTCCTTTCTTAAGTTATGGAAGAAACTTGCACCACTTTTGGGGTTAATTCGTCCACCATTTTTGAAAATGTTAAAATGCCGCTTTTTTTAAAAAAAAAATTGAAATCATAACGGTTTTGATTTTTAAAGTTTTGAAAGTCTTTGAAGCTTCCTTCTTTTTAAAAATTTGAATTGTTTCATAGGTGTCTTCATTTAAATACTAAATTGGAAGTTCCAAAACGTTATTTTTACATCATTTTAAATGTTATATTCTTGCTGTCTTCAAAACTTCAAATGTTCTTTTTGAGTCTGATTTGATTGATGTTTTGGGAGTTGATTTGATTATTTGTTTTGAAATAATTTACACCGTTTTAGACCGATTCACTTGCGGTTTCGCTCTCAGTTTTGCTAATTTTGTTTAAGTGGGCCGGCCTCCTCTGCTTATTTGGGTTTGTTTTTCTTTTTCTTGCCAATGGCTGAAAGTTTCGATGTTACATTCGGAAAGTTAGGAGAAATTTGATGCTTTACTTTTACAAAAAATCTGAAAGTTTACATGTTACATTTGGAAAATTTGGAGAGCTTAAATGCTTTACTTTTTACAAAAATCTGAAAATTTCCATGTTATATTTGGAAAGTTTGGAACAAATTGATGCTTTATTTTATGAAAATCTAAAAGTTTCCATGTTACATTTGGAATGTTTGGAGAAATTTAAAGCTTTACCTTTTACAAAAATTTTAAAGTTTTCATGTCACATCTGGAAGGTTTGGAGAAATTTAATGTTTTACATTTGCAAAAGTCTGAAACTTTTCATGTTCCATTTGGAAAGTTTGTTCTCTTAAGCATGAAATGTTGAGCATGTGTAGTGTAGTGGTGAACTTTTTTTTTTTTTCGCTTGTTTGCTTTTCCTTTCTTAAGTTATGGAAGGGACTTGCACCACTTTTGGGGTTGATTCGTCCACCATTTCTGAATATGTTAAAATGCCGCTTTTTTTTTTCTGAAAAAATTTGAAATTATAAAGGTTTTGATTTTTAAAGTTTTGAAAGTCTTTGAAGCTTCCTTCTTTTTAAAAATTTGAATTGTTTCATAGGTGTCTTCATTTAAATACTAAATTGGAAGTTCCAAAACGTTATTTTTACGTCATTTTAAATGTTATATTCTTGTTGTCTTCAAAACTTCAAATGTTCTTTTTGAGTCCGATTTGATTGATGTTTTGGAAGTTGATTTGATTATTCTTAAAATAATTTAAACGCTTTTAGACCAATTCACTTGCGGTTTCGCTCTTGGTTTTGCTAATTTTGTTTAAGTGGGTCGGCCTCCTCTGCTTATTTGGCTTTATTTTTCTTTTTTTTGCTAATGACTGAAAGTTTTGATGTTACATTCGGAAAGTTAGGAGAAATTTGATGCTTTACTTTTACAAAAAATCTAAAAGTTTACATGTTACATTTGGAAAATTTGGAGAGCTTAGATGCTTTACTTTTTACAAAAATCTGAAAATTTCCATGTTATATTTGGAAAGTTTGGAGAAAATTGATGCTTTACTTTTATGAAAATCTAAAAGTTTCCATGTTACATTTGGAATGTTTGGAGAAATTCAAAGCTTTACCTTTTACAAAAATTTTAAAGTTTTCATGTCACATCTGGAAGGTTTGGAGAAATTTAATGTTTTACATTTGCAAAAGTCTGAAACTTTTCATGTTCCATTTGGAAAGTTTGTTCTCTTAAGCATGAAATGTTGAGCATGTGTAGTATAGTGGTGAACTTTTTTTTTTCGCTTGTTTGTTTTCCTTTCTTAAGTTATGGAAGGGACTTGCACCACTTTTGGGGTTAATTCGTCCACCATTTTTGAAAATGTTATTTTGAAAATGTTAAATTTCTGAATATGTTAAAATGCCGCTTTTTTTTTTCTGAAAAAATTTGAAATTATAACGGTTTTGATTTTTAAAGTTTTGAAAGTCTTTGAAGCTTCTTTCTTTTTTGAAAAATTGAATTGTTTCATTCGAGTCTTCCTTTAAATACTAAATTGAAAGTCCCAAAACGTTACTTTTACGTCATTTTAAATGTTATATTCTTGTTGTCTTCAAAACTTCAAATGTTCTTTTTGAGTCCGATTTGATTGATGTTTTGGAAGTTGATTTGATTATTTTCAAGATTGATTCACACCTTAAAAAAAGGGTAAACATAGCGGAGAGAAGAATGGTGTGGAATGACGTAGAATGTAGGTGTGTGAAGAGGAAAATTGAAATGAGTGGAAAAAGTTAAAATGGTGCGAGGGGGGGGGGGGGTTCTGGGCAAATTTCAGCCCGCCCTAAATAGAGCCTAGGTCGGTTCTCCAATAGGCTCATCCAAAAACTCTTCAAAAAGCGTTCAAATTCGTCGAATCTTCTAGAAACAGGCTCTGCACCAACACTGACGTTGCTGGAGCCTCTCCTGGCGCCGTCGGCGCCATAGGCCATCTATTTAATTCCTTCGTCTCTGTCAAACAGCGCCATCGGCGCTGACTCTTGTTCTGCATCCTTTCTATAGGTCTGTACCATCCGACGTTCTTCTGACACCGTCAGCACTGAGTATTTCTTCCAAATCTCCATTTTGCTCTAAATTCTATCCTTTTTGCTTCCTTTTTGCTTCAGGTCTCAAAAATAAACAACCTGCAAGAAAACATGAAAAATACATTCCTTTAAGTGCAATATCACAAAAAATGGGTATAAAATATGAGTCTAAAAATGCATGTATTTTTTGTGTATCAATATGTAACATATATGCATTTTAGCTCTATCATTTGCATATTGCTTGATGAACTTCCATCATATTTGCTTATACCCCATCTGTGTAACCACGTTGTTGAACCTAGTGTGATGCTTGCTTACATTTGCATATGTCTGCATGCTTTGGTAGCGAGCCCAACTCAGTAGGTTATGATGTTTTAACGAGCATTGTTCACCGGGTAGATCTTGGAAACAATGTGAGTTAACGAATCATAATTGACATACGTATGATCGTGTTAAAGAACCAAGCAATATAACTTGTGTCACTTGGCATATTACTATTTTAAAATAAGAAAATGACACTAATATTTATTATACACATCTGAATCTTAAAACTATGCAACTAGCAAGCTAGGTCATACATAAGGTCAACCTTTTTTAAAAATCCATCTCGAGTGACGTTTATTATATCCTTTTGATCTTTATGATGGGGCCAAAATTTGTGACCTCTTCAAAGTCATACATACCCCGAGACTTTACACTGAGCACTTAGATGTCGATTATGACACTTCTTAATAAATGACGTGCTAGGATAGGATTTGGGTGCTATATAGTCATTTTTGATGCTTCTGGCTATTGTTCTTTGTTGGCTTGGTTTCTTTTAGCCATGCATCACTTTTGTGATTTTTTCGGTGTGCTTAGATGTATGTTTTGATATGCATGATAATATATTAGGGTGTTCTTTTACAGGAGGGTCATACCAAATATATGCATACACATAGGTACAAATAAGGAGAAACAACATAATGATTATTATTAACTCTTTTATGCATGTGTTGCTTAGCTTCACCACTAGATATGATTTAGACACATTGCATGCTTGTTTTTCTTTCTCGTTGACATGTTTTTATGCAGGTCAAATACTTTTTTACTTTTCTTGATGTACTTTTTAGAGTCCTTAGGAAAGTCTTGTAGTATAAATAAGATACGAGCACGAGTTTTAAGACATTTGGCTTGGGAACCACGTGATGGGGGACCTAGAGCATATGCTCGTGTCCCATATCTTAATTCTACATTTTACATTATTGTATGGACTTAGGACCGGATATGTATACATGGAGTTCGACTGTTTTTTCTTTCTTGGGATATGTTGTCGACCCAAAGTCACCTACCTTTTATTATTTCAAATTTAGCTTGTTTTTTCTCTGCTTTCTTGCATGCTTGTCTGCTTGGATTGATTTCACCCTTTTATGGCTTGTGTTTTGTCTAGGAATCGTGTAAATCACCTAGGCTTATTAAGGACCCTAAAATTTTAAACCTTCTACAAAATCTTAATAATAAAATATGAAGATTAACTAAGATTTAGGGTTAAAGTATTCATAACTTTTAAAAGTTATACTTTACTTTTATACATGACCTTCGGGGCGGTTTTAAAATAGTTCGCATGCATGCCTATATCCTAAGTAATCCCTTGTAAGATCTCCACGATTAGGACTAGATAATTGCATCATATTGCAAGTCCCAAGGAGAAGTTTTCGTGCTTCTCTAACCAGATTTTCCATAATTTTAATACTTAGGTAGCTGTCTAGCACGTTTAGAATGATATAGGCTTCCCTGGGTGCCTGCCAACTTAGTGATATTATCAATAGAAACTTTACCAAAAGTAATTTTTTCATCAGCATAAAAGGAGACTAATATTCCTCTCGGGTGACTGTCAATGTAAATCCAACAATCTAGAAAAAATATCCAAGGCGATGGGGAAAAGGTAAGATTATAAGAGGCATCTTTGCTTAAGTGTAGAGGATGTAGGGAAGTAGCTTTTAAGCTCACCATTAATTATAATAGAGAAATATACCATAGAGGTACAAGCCTTAATCCAGTTGATAATTAAAGGAGAAAATTTCATTCTCTCTAACCTATTATAGATCAAGTTTCTATTAACTCAATGGAAAGCTCTCCTTAGGTCAATTTTTATACATAAGCTATTGAGAAGGCTAGAAGAACCGAAACCATAAAGGAATTCTTTGGCAAGAATAATATTATTTGTAATGTTCCTTCTATAAATAAAAGCAGCTTGAGAGGAATGAATGATGATAGGAAGAATACATTTGAGCATTTGAGCAAACAATTTGCCTATTACCTTGTGAATAGTGTTACAAAGAGAAATATGTCTAAAATCCTTGAGCTCTTAAGTATAGAGCCTCTTAAGGTTGAAAGTAATAGTTGAGCGTTTAAGTCTTTTTGATAAAATAATGGATGAAAGAAAGTGATTAATTATATTAGTTCAAGTAGAGTCGATGGTATTTTACGTATCTTTAAAGAATCGAGCATTAAAGTCATTAGCATTAGGAGACTTGAAAGCGCCAATCTTAATAATTTTTTTTTAATCTTCATAAAACAATCCAAGTGTGAGAGTTTTGGACAGATAGGTATAAGTGAAAAAATGGTTGAAGAAGTCACAATACAATTCATCGAAGTTGAAAAATAGGAGATGTTCTCATTGGATATACCCTTTTGAGAGGAAATGCAACTATTATCAGACTTAAACTCACTTATATAGTTTCTATTACTTCTACATTTGATTTTTTTTTTGTAATTAAATTTTACATTATCTTGCCCCCTTTTCAACCAAGAGAAGTTAGCTCTTTATCCAAGTATGAGGCATAGAAGTACCTTCCCAAAACTTATTATGAATCTCTAATTTATGAGATAAAATATCCTTATTCAAAGGCTCAACTTCAAGTTATTGGAAGATATAAATTTGATCGTTATTGAGGGTCTTAATGGAATATTTAATGAAGTTAGAAGAGCATTACTCCACATTAATGAGTGTTTGTTTTTCTTGCATTCTTCATTCTATTACAAAAAAAAAAAGAGAGGATCATAATCCACTAGAGAGTTAAAAGCAACATAAATAATATTATGACAATTTGGAAGATATTTCTGATTGTTCTTATATATAAACCTGCATTTTGGATGATAATTAGAACAAGAGAGAAAAAACACAAGAGAATGATCAAAAGTGAAGGCTGCATGCTTTTAAAAGAAGAATGAAGGAATGTGCTAATGCAATAAGCATATGATCAGATTGTTAATTTTTTGGTTAAACCGACTAAAAAAAATCCAACACTAGGTTAATTCAGTGAGGCTTGAATTAAATATGAATGAATTGAAGCTCAATATTTCGTAAGACAGAGGGGGAATGCCTCCAATTTTATCAATATAATATGCAAATCCAATTAAAGTCATCAACAATTAACTATGGAGAGGAAATTAAAGCAGCCAGAGAAACAATATAATTATGCAGCCTTTTTTGTTAAGTTGAACCATTTTTAGCATAAACAAAAGTGATTGAAAAAGTTACAGTGACGAGAAAATTAATCAAACCATGAATGTACTGAGGCTTGAAGTCTAATGCACTAAAAGATATATTAGTTGAATTCCATTTAATCCATATTCATCCACCATTAGAGGTATGAAAATTATGCACATTGCTTTCATTGTGAAAAGGACAAAACTGCTTGTAAGAAAGGGTGAAGTTTTGTCTCAATGAGGCAAATAAGGTCGAGAGTGGTCTTTAACAAAATTTCTACAATCAATGATTCAAGTTTCACTATTAATACCTTTTACATCCCAAACCGCAATGTTAAGATATAATATATTCAAATTAATGAGAAAGATGAGCACTGCCTCGGGGCCTTCCTTTTTTATTCTTGGAAGAATGGGGAATAAAAATAAGTCTTGTGTGGTTCTGAAGGCTGAAGGGAAAAATTTTGAAGTGGGTTGCGACCTAGGGTAAAGGATAGGAAAATATTCGGAACGGGTCATCGAGCATAGTTGCAAACATAGAAGGAGGAAGAGAAATAGATGGAGAGGTTCTCTTTATCTAAACCGGTCGATGAGATACGGAAAGACTAGTAGGAATAGAAGGTGGCAATTGCCGGGCGACGAAATGTTAGAATATGGAGTAAAGGACATCCCAAGCTAACGAGGCATAGAATGCTGCTTATTTGGATTACGAGGGGAAAAGGGGCATCTTATTTTCATGTTCTGTTACGCCCCCGATTAATAAGAATAATTGGAGGAAATTTATAGTGAGGGGGATTTTGGGCATAAGCTGGGGTCATGAGCAAATGTATTAAACACGCTGTAGGGTCGGAGATTAGCCTCCATTCGTAAATGATATGTTGAATAACATCATTCTTTTTCACATTAATGATGATATTATCCGACAAAAAAGACTCAATATTAATTTGAATAGTTGCCCTAACAAAAAGTGAGCACGTTCCTTTAACAGTTAGAGGATCCATTATCAAGGGATCACTAGTGAAAATTGCAATCTTGGAAATCTCGCATTCTATCTAGCATGATAATGCTCAGTCTTGAAAATTCTCCCAAATCAAAACCTCTATAAAATCCTCATTAATAGGTTGGAAGTCAGGAGATTATTTTTAAATATAAAAGTTTTTCTATTGATGAACCATTGTTTCTTTCCAAAACCATATTATGATCATACAAACATGTAAAGTTAAAAAGAAAAAAAAAATCTTATGTTAAGGAGAGAGGATCAACTGATCCATGATGATTCCAGTGCTTACTGATTGCTTGCAATAGGTTACTATAGAAAGGCTGCTTACCTATAGAGTATGCAAACTATTTAGTTATTAGAGAAGATCACCTTATCAGACACTGGGATGTAAGAAAAGTTAATGGAGTTGTTATTTGGCACATTGGAGGAAAAAAGCCCTTGCCATATGGGTGAATGGGTTGATTTTTTTATTTTTTTTTGGCAGGTCGGGTGAGGTGGGGAGGCTAGAATAGAGCAAGAAGAAGAGGAAGCAAGATGTGGGAAGTTCTTCATGCTGAGGGCCGAAGCCCCACACTGAAGGGGGATTGATTGAGGGGCGGATCTCTCTTTCAGTACTTGTGCTATTCAAATTCTCCCGAAAGGGTTGTGATTCAAATCCCTGACTCGAGGGTCTTATGTCAAGACCACTACCAATGAGTTAGAACCAATGAGTTAAACCTGACGCACAAAAAGAATACACACACAATCACACAAGAGAAGTAGTCTACCTTACATTATACAGCATTCCAAGCGAGTGGAAAAGGCCAAAAACATCTTGCGAAGGCGAGCGAGTATTCCTATTCCGACGACACGGTTCTCTAAGATGTTTGTTCAAATGCCCACGACACAGTGCTCCTAGTGATGGCAACGAAGCTCCCACCCATCTTCCTATTCCGACGAATTACCCTTTGTGTTTCTCGAAATCACAAGTTTTACTCGTCCTATTCCTCAGATTCAGCTCCCATTCGAACCGAAACTAATCTTATCCCTCCCAAGTCAAAAGAGGTCGAGTCCGCCATTCTTTTTCTCAAGAAAAAGCTCCACCCTGATGATCTCGTGAGAGTTCTGGATTCCGTTTCGGATGTGCCATCAGCTACAGCCATTTTCCGATGGGCTTCGCGCCAGAGAAACTTTCAGCATACCGCGCAAACTTATGCACACATGATCTGGAGGCTTGGTACGTCCGGGAACAGCGAACAAATGGAGGTTCTTTTGAAGGAGATGGTAAAGTTTGGCTTCTTGACCGTGAATTCATCTTTTAAATTTTTGGTTGAGTCCTTTTGTACAAATCAGAGGACTAGCGAAGCGCTGAAAGTGTTTGAAATTGCTAGGTTAGCTAATCTAAGGTTACCGGTTTCGACTTGCAATCTCTTGCTTCGCGTTCTTGTCTCAAAAACTAATAACTTCGGCTCAGTTATTTTTGTTTACAAGGAAATGGTCAAGGCTGAGATTCTTCCTGATGTTGATACCTTGAATTGTGTGATAAAAGGTTTGTGTGAGACAGGTCGGTTGGATTCTGCATTAATCCAATTCTGGGGAATGGAACAGAAGCATTGCAGTCCAAATAGTTGGACCTTTGAGTTAATTATTGCTAGTCTTTGCTCTGGCGGTAGAATAGGTGAAGCTGTTGAGATTTGGAAGCAGATGCTTCTGCTTGAATGCCGTCCGGATTGTGGATTTTATGCACGAATTATACCATTATTTTGTGGTGCTAATAGAACGGATGAAAGTATTAAGTTGTTCAAGATGATGAAAGATGATGGGAATTTTCCTGATCTATATCTATACAGTGCTTTAATTGAGTGCTTGTCTGAAAATCTACAGCTTAAAGATGCAGTTGAGATTCTTGAGGAAATGGCTGACCTGGGGATTTCTCCCTGCGCCAGCAGTTATGTGCATATTGTGCATGGATATTGCAAATTAGGAAATGTGCATGAAGCAATGGAATTTCTTAATAAAACTAATAATTGTCCTGTTGAACCTTATGATGCGTTGCTTAGCAGTTTATGTGATTTGGATAGATTTCGAGAGGCGATCAGTCTTCTTAAGGAGATGCTTGAAAAATGTGTTGGCGATGGCATTTCTTGGAATATTATCATATTTGGGCTTTGCAAGAAAGGGAATGTTAGAAAAGCATTGGAAGTCGCATGTAGGATGGTTGTTTTATCTAATGAGCCAGATAATATAACTTGTTCTTCTCTTATAACTGGATATTGTCGAAACACTGAATTTGAAAAAGCTCTCTACATGTTTAAACAGGAATCGGTTCGGGACATGTTTTTGGATACGAGGTCTTGCTCTGAGTTGATTGAGGGACTTTGCCATGTCAAGAAGATTCAAGAGGCTGCTGAGGTTTTCTATCATATTGTTTCAAGAGGTCATTCACCAAGTATAAATTCTCTGAGCATATTAATCAGTGATAATTGTGTCATCGGAAAGGTGGATGAAGCTATAAAAATTCTCTTACTTGCATCTGCTAATTGTTGTTGCTTCTCCTCTTCAATTTATACACCAATCATTACTGGACTGTTGGAACTGAACAAAGACAGATACATCTTACATATCCTTGCACAAATGTTTGTTAATGGCTGTACTTTAGACCTTAGAACATATTGCATTCTCATTCATGGCTTGTGTATGAGAGGGAGAAGCCGAGTTGCTGCTGATTTGTTCAATCAAATGGTTGATGATGGTCTCATACCTGGTTCTGAAAATCTTGAGAAACTAATTGAAGGTTTTGCTGAAGGATTCAGCTTGAAATTGGTGGCTCATCATTTGGAGAAGCTAATTGAGGCTGGGGTTATTCTTCGCCCGTTAATTTGTAATGCAATCATCTCTAGCCTACTGAACGAGGGTCAAAAGTTTGTGGCTTGTAAGTTTTTGGACTGGATGCTGGGTCGAGGTTGGGTGCCTGATCCGGATACTCATGTTTTGTTGGTTGGTAACTTTGATTCAGAGAAAAAAGCTGGAGCCATGAAATTATATGACACGGATACTGACATGGTTAGATATATACTGGCTGAAGGCTTTACAAGTTATGCTTAGCATTCGTCCAGGCTTCATGCTCAATTACAGTGCCATGATATGACAACCTGATGAGTGATCATCTTTGGACATGTTGTGACTTCTATTATTTATTTCTTTGATGCTTGCCATTTTTGAAGCCAGAAATTATTTACAGGACTTAATCTTTCATGGGCTGCAGCAGGTATCAGTCTAAACTTCATTTATGATACTTTGGATTCTTGATTTTACCAATTTGCAGTTTGTTTCGAGAATCCTGTCTACGGTCTCTTACACTGAGTTGCTACCTAGTAGATGCTATTTTAATCCAATAACAGGTGTTTCATTTCATTTGGATGATTTAAAAAAAACAATCTATATACTCAGGATTTTATATCCATCACATCTGACTTTCCGCAAAATTCTTTAGTATTGTTAGGCATGAAATTTGACATATATTTTTGCTTGTAATCTATGTAGCCTTCCGTTTGAGGACTGAAATTCATGACCAATCAAAATTGTTAAAATAATTAGCTTGAACTTCTTTTCCATTAATAGTATGCGAAACGTTGATTATATGAGGTTATCAAGATAATTCAACATGCTGATACATAGCTACGGGTCATGGTGACACAATGTTGCTTTATTATGCTTCCACATTTCAAGCAAGTTGTAAGAAGGACTTACATTCCCTAAGTTGTTCAAAGAGCTTGAAAATTCAGTTTTAGGTGGTTAAGTGAATTTTATTATATGTTTAGACTTTAGAGATTGAACCAGCCTGCGGTAGCCTTGTCAATGTTATGAAGTCTTTTTTTTTTATACTTAAAAGGTTCTTCTGGTAAAGTGGAGGTTTCTTCATGTATTCGTAAAATTTTGTAGATTGAATTATTTTTTTATTGGACTGCATTGCAAATCTTGCTTACTGTATTAGCTCTTTTTCGTTCAACTAATTTTTCCAACCTAGCAATATAGTGGAATATTTATCAACAAAATTTGTGAAGCTAAAAAACGACACGAGGCTCAGGGGCTGTACTGGTGGGAAAGGGTGAACTAGTTCAACCAATGAGTGCAGGGTGTCGGCAGGCCCTTTGCCTTAGTTTAGGGTTGCCGCCCAAGGGGAGGGGTTTTCCCCCTCCTATTTATATACTATTATATATATGTTATTTTCTCTTGTTAGGGTTCAACTTTTGAATGGTTGTAGTCAGTTGAGAGAATTTTGAATATAAAGAGGTGCCAAAAGACAATAGGTTGAAACTAACAACCATCAAATTGAAAAAAAAAAAAACATTTTTTATGGTGGAAAAATTTGCATAGGCAAATAATGAGAAAAATATTCGACGTACGAGAAGTTGAATGAGTCAAAAGGAAATATTCGACATACGACAAAGAGTTCTATGCGATCGAGAGACTTTTAATCACTAAAGTTGCTACTTACTTACGAGTAAGTTCACCTTATTCACAAATTATGAGACTTTGAAGTTCTTGAACAGTCAGAACAAACTGAAGGGCTGACACGCTTCCTGAGTGGAACTCTTGACATCGTGCTAGTTCGTACTTAAATACTAAGCAGAAAGTCGGAATCGAGTAGCATATGCACTGAGTCGTCGCCACTTGTTGATCATTTCTATGCAGACTCGAGTTGTAAGTTTTGAGGCAATGAAGGACTTGCACAAGGCAGACGAAGACTTTAGAGAGAACTAGGAACAATTTTAGGAGAAACCTACCAAGCAGTATCACAAGGTGGTGGCTCTCTGTTCCATCATAATAGATTGTGCATTCCTCGATGTTTGCTGAGAGAGTAGATTGTTCAGGAAAGCTACACCGGAGGACTTGGGTTTAGGGTTTAGGGTTTAGGGCTAAGGGCTTGCAGGATACTTTGACAGAGATAAAACTGTCACGCTTGTGAGAGAGCATTTTTTAGGCCCTAATTGATAAGTGATGTGGAGCGGCATGTTAGGCAACGAAGAATTTGCCATGTAGCCAAAACCAAAGGGAAGAACGCATGACTATATACTTCATTATTGGTACCAGAGGTTTTGTGGGTGGATATTAGCATGGATTTGTTGGTGGGTTTTCTGAGTATACAACGGAATAAGAATTCTGTGATGGTTATGGTGGGTTAATTTTCGAAGATGACATACTTCGTACTCTGCCACCAGACGCTATATGCATTGCATGTAGGTGATTTTTACTTCAGAGAGGTCGTGAGACTACACGAGATACTCAAGACCATTGCTTCTGATAGAGATGTCAAGTTTTTGAGTTACTTATGGAGGACTCTATTGGGAAAGCTTGACACTAAGCTTCAATTCAGCTTAACAGTTCACCCATAAATGAACTGTTAAACGGAGGCGGTGAACGAGAGTCGGGAGAACTTCCTGAGGTGCTTTGTGAGGAAAAATATTAAGCAATGAGATTTCATTCCAGCCCAAGCCAAATTTATTTGCAACAGAAGCGTGAGTTAGATCACAAGATGCCATATAAGATTGTGTATAGGCACAACCACCTCTTCCCGCTTGACTTGGTGCCACTCCCGTCGACATAATAGATTAGTGAGAATGCTAGAGAAAGGGTGTGAGAGATTTAGAAGCTATACAAAGGGGTAAGAAAACAGATCACCAAGCAGAACCGTAAGTACGAAGCACAGGTGAATAATACTAGGAAGAATGCAACTTTTCATGGAGAACTAGTGTCGATTTTACTGAAGAAAGAAAGGTTTCTGGGGGGAGCGTTTGGGAGGCTCAAGCTTAGAGCATATGGAACCTTCAGGATCCTCAAGAAGTCGAACGACAATGCCTATAAAATCAACCTACTCAGAGATTATAACATTTTTGCTAACTTCAATATAACGAATTTGACTTTATGTTACAAAGAATCGGAAGCTTCCACAAATGAGATCGAAGCTTCCCCAACTCAAGGCTTGAATCAGTTAGGGGTGAACCGGTTCAGCCAATGAGCGCGGGGGCCGACCGTCCCTTTGCCCTGTTTAGGGCCTTCCCCCTTCTATATATATATGCGTCGTTGGTGATCTGCTCTGCTAAGGTTTCTCCCGATGGTGAATGGAGAAACCCTGGTTTGATTCCTTCGACCTTCAATCCATCCTCAGGTGCTCGAAGATGAAGTTCCCGCGCCCAGATGCTCAGGTGCTCGACGACGACGACAAAGGACTTCAATCTTCTTTGCGATCGTCGTTTTCTCTTTCTCGCCCAACGACGAAGGGCTTCAGCGTCTGCTTCTGCGGTTTTGTCCTCTCCTTCTTCGCGCCATCTAGCTTTTGTGGTTCTTTTCTGCATGAGTTTCCTCGTCGAGTTGCAGTTTCTTGTCTATCTTCTGTGCATTTCATCTGCGGTTCCTGCAGCTTCGCCTCAACCTCTTCAGTTTGTCTTTTTTTGCCCTCTGCCTGACTTGCAGAGCTTCTCTTTGTTGATATGGAGCTTCCTTCTTCTTCGGTTGAACCTGATAAAATCTCCTTTGCCCATGTGGTGGTAATCCTCAGGGGGAGACGATCGTTGTCTTCCCTTCAAGTTATAAGGTGCATCGTGATGCTATAGGTGATTGCCCCTTTATTAAGAATGCAAGCAGGAAAATTAGGAAAACAACATTCTTTTTCTCCGCGCCATAAATTTCAACTCTGACTGACAAATTCAAGTTTGCTCTTATTGAAAAATTTTAGTGGGGACACCCACCTATGAAATTTATCAGGAAAAATTTTGATGACGTCAAATTGGCAGGAAAGTGGAAAGTGAGACTCATGGATGTGAGACATGTATTGATTCATTTAACCGTGCCTAATGACTACACTCAGATTTTCTCCAAAAAAATATTTTAACATCGCTAGTAAACCATTGAAGCTACTCAAATGGTCTCCTGATTTTGACCTCAATCATGAACCTCCTACTGTACCGGTATGGTTGTCTACCTGGTCTCAAGCTGCACTTTTTCATCATCAGATTCTTTACTCTATTGATATTATACTTGGGGACCCTATGGAGCTAGATCTACCTACTTTCAACCTTACCAGACATTCTGTGGGCAAAATACTTGTGGAAAGAGATATTACTTTGCCCGGTGTTACTGAAGTCTGGTTGGACACAACGCATAATGGATATTAACAACAAATCGTCATGAAGCATGGACCTATTTATTTTTCTCATTGTAAGATGTTTGGACATACCCTTGATAAATGTCATAGGCTTCATCCTAATTTGAAATCTAAAAATCATGAAATCTAAAAATCAAGTGATAATTTGAAATCTAAAAATCAAGTGAATAAGGATGGATTTAAGGATATTTCTGTTCCACCTGGAGAGAAAGTCACTACAGGACATGATTTGGTGTCTAATTATATTGTCGCTGTGGACCCTCCCCCTGAAAATATTGTTTCTGCGATCGATAAGAAGCTGGATGACCCTGTTGAGCAACCTATACTTTCAAACCATACTGAAAATAATAATGATAATTAGGAGAACCTTGCAGCTCCCCACCTTCAGGAAGTATCAGGGGTAGAGGCGACAACTCTTACCTCACATACACTTGTTGGCAACCTTTCTATTGCAACACTACCACCTCATCCGAATTAACCTTCGGATGATGAATGACAGGTCTACACTTACAGGAGGAAGAAGAATTATGATTTACTTGAGCTAAGGAATCTAATAGATGATACTCTGGTAACTTCGGGCAATGGTACACAACTCACCAATTTGTTAGCTGGTTCCTTTCCGACAACTAGAGACAGAGACAAAACTAAAGTGGGTCGACTTGGTTGATCTTTTATGTACCATCTACTTTTGGGTTTTTAATTTTCTTCTTTTTCTTTTTGTGTGTTGTACCGTATGGGTTGGGTGCTTATTTGGGTCCACTCATACAACCTATCTGTACCCCTTTCTTCTTAATGTAATTGCCCTTGGGCTTATATATATATATGTGTGTGTGTGTGTGTGTGTGTGTGTGTGTGTGCGTTAAAAAAAATACTGGACCAGTTTGGGAACTATGACGCTTCCATGCCTGAGAATGGTGATGTTCCAGGTCTTCCTGAAGCTGCTTTGGTTTCGTGCTTGCAATATGCTTCTTTGAGGCGTTCAAGTATTGCGTGGGTTCTTTTATCACCTATGTCAATCAAATATGACTTCCATTACCAACCACAATGACCATCCTTTCACATCCTAAACTTTTGTGGTTTAAAAATTTTGGATTGGTTTACGAGGAGGTTATGTAGTTTAGTTCATTATTCACATCCTAAACTTTTGTCATTAAAAAGATCATACATCTTGTCATGCTTCAAGCATATAAATATAACATCAATTAAATTATCTGTATAGTGAGGTCAAGAATCTAAAAAACTATATGTGTGTGTGTGTGATATAAGTCTCTCGGGTCAGGGGTTCGAATCTCGTGGTGCAGGCTCTTCGAATCAGAATCAAGCACACCGGATTTTCAACCCATATGGGAGAATTGATATTTGGTGTTCACTGGACCAAATATCGATTTCATCTTTTAATATATATATATATATATATTGCGAGGAAGTTATGCTAGGTTGTATGAAATTTTGGTTTAGGTCTAGGAAGGATGGTATTTATCAGGCTCTGATGCCAGATGATATTTGTTTTCTTTGATTGAAATTATTTTCTTTCTATTTTATGTTGTTTTCTTTATCTTTTAAATAATAAATATGAATTGATGAATTGAAGATGTTAGGTGTTGTATCTTTTTTATTGTCTTTTCATGTAATGGTTATTTATATTTCCTTTCATATCAATAAAAATATTTCACATTATTCTGAATTTGAACATAATATTAAAGCCAAATTTTTTAACCTAGCCATCGACATCCTTACAGAGCCGCCAGACTCCCTTCCTGCCATTCCCCTTGTAGGAAGGGTGGGACTCTTTTTCTCCCCAATCCAGCTTGCTGTCCTTATTGATAATTTCTCTCGCGCCTTTTATTTCTCTCCAATTGCTTCTTATCTATTCTTGATAGCCATGGCATCCACTGGAAAAATCAAGCTCTAAATTAACAATTTTGGAAGGATCTGACGAATTGTGGCTAGAGTTGTGCTATTCAGTGAGAATGTGGAATTGGTCGCTATTATCAATACGTTCATCACCACCAATTACATGTGGTGGGAATTCTTTACTCAGAATATAACTTTTTGAGAGAATTTCTATTTAGATGACCAAGTACGACATTCTGAAGAAATATATATACCCGAAAGAAGAAAAGTATTATCTTAAAAATGGGCCTGACCACTCGAATGGTGAAAGCCTTCATTAGTTCATAGAACCAAGTTTTTTTTCCCTTACCTCACGGTTGTAAGGTAAATTTTATTTTAATTCTGGGGTCTACAAAGACAAATTCTTGTAATTAATTATATCTTTAAAGCGGTGAGCCCTGAAGAAAATTCTAGATTAATGCGACAAGTTAGATTGTCAGAGATCAAACTTTCATAGTTGGAATGTTTAGAAGTGGAGGGTTCAAACTGGAAGATTAAGCTTAAAGGGATGTGACTTACATCCTAATGACAATATGTTATGGGAGAAACCCAAGTTATAGAATAAAATTTGAAGAGAGAGTTGAAAGAGTCTGATGTTGAGTTTGAACTGATCAAATGAAGTCAAAAGAGAAGTCAGAGATACTAGATTTGACTGACTGAAATGGTTGGAAATCCTAAGATAAGTATAGAGTCAGAAATAAAAAGATTTCTAGATGAGGAGTGAAATCCTAGACTTTATAAGGAATTCTATGGGCGGACTAACCTAGACTTTGGGAATAACATTCTCGGTGAAAGATGTCCATGACATTCCGTCGTCTTGGGAACATTAGTATCTGTCAACTATGACCGGCCTCATAACCAGGAATCCCTCTTAAATACCGTAGAGGATTTGTAGTTTCGAAACAGTCTGAAATATATTCCTCAGTAACCATGGGTTACTTCATTCTAAGGTATTCCCTCTAGTTTCTCGAGGTAGATTTGTTGTTCTGTATGTCCTAGTTCTTAGCACTAACAAGGGTACCTAGACTAACCTAGACTTCTATACTTAGCACTAACTACCCTCACTTTGGTGTCTAAGTTAGCTAACCTAAGGTATGTGTCAGATCTATCTAGATTATGTTCTCATTTTTATGTTGATGTTTTTTAGATGTTTATTTAAAGTTCACTATTTTATTTTGTTTTGTTTTAATTCTTTGGTTTGCTAGTCATCTTGAGAAATCAAAGTTTTCTGAGTTTGATTTTTGTTTTTTTTAAGGTTTGAGTTTTTGATATTTGTGGAGAAAACCAAGATGGTTTTCATCCTTTTTTTCATTTTATGTATTTTATTTTTTCTTTGTTTTTGAACATTAACATATGAAATGGAACGTGAAATAACACATATGACACATATACTTAGCCTTGGATTAGACTTGGGCTAAGGTTGAACTTAGGTAAGTGGAATTTTTAGCTTAGGTTAACTCAAGTTTGAACTAATGTATGATATGAATTAGTTGGTTTAGGTCTGTATTAAACTTGAGCTGGCTTCGGTTGACTTAAGTTTGGTTTGGGTTGACTAGGATTTGGTTTGGGTTGACTCAAGTTAAGCTGGTTTTACTTGGGTTGACTCTAATTTGGTTTGAGTTGACCCGGGTTAAGCTGGATTGACCCGGATTGAGTTGGGTATTAAGGTTGACCTGGGCTAAGCTGGGTTGGGTTAGACCTAAGTTAGGTTTAGGGTTTGGTTTGGGTTGGCCCGTGTTAATCTGGGTTGATTCAGGTTGACTTGAGTTTGGTTTGATTTGACCCGAGTTAAGCTAGGTTGGTTCAAACCTGTGTTAGGTTTAGGGTTTGGGTTGGGTCAGACCTGCATTAGGTTTAGGTTTTCGGTGAGGTATGGGTTAGTTCAGACCTAGGTTAGGTTTAGGAATTGGGTCAGGTCTAGGTTGGGTCAGACCTGGGTTAGGTTTAGGGTTTGGGTCTGGTCTAAGTTGGGTCAAACCTCGGTTAGGTTTAGGTTAGGCTTTTGGGTTAGGGTTTGGGTTAGACTAGGATTGGTTTAGATTAGGCTTTTGGGTTGGGTTAGTGTTTGGGTTAGACTCAGATTGGTTTAGATTAGGCTTTTTGGTTAGGGTATATGTTTTGACTACAATTTGGGGTTAAGGTTAGGCTAGGTTTGGGTCGACTTGAGTTGAGCCCAAACCCAAGCCTAATCTAAGGCTATTGAGTTGATTAATCTAGCCTAAAATTAACTTAAGACTTAAGAATTAAAATACTTAAATTAAAAGGAAACTAAGCCCGAGAGGAGGCTGTCCGGAGGAGGCTCGCCGGGGAAATATTCTTCCTCTATCTGAATTGTCCGAGGTAAGTGTCAGAGAGTTGGGATGTCCCGGAGAGTGCCGAAGATCGCCTATATATAGGCTAGAAGGTGGTCGCAGAGCTTCGCTGTTGTCGTCGGATTAGGTGGCGGACTAGTGCGTCGACGATCACAATTAATTGGGTGGTTAAAGAGCCACGGATCTCAGCTGAAGAAGCAGTGTGACAATTCGTGCTCTGATCTGTGGACGAAGGCCACAGATTGATGGCGTGCCACACGGAGTGGTCGTTCCAGTTATATTAGGGCATGGGCACGCCCAGGCTTGGTCTGACCACACATAGAAACTTTTGTGCGTGGTCACGCCTAGCTTGGGCATGACCACGCTGTGGTGCTTTTGGGCGTGGTCACGCCTAGGCTTGACATGACTACACCAGGCCAAAAAAGGGCAAGTTTAGTTTTTTTTTGGCTAATCTGGTTGCACCTGACCAAAAGACGATGTTCGTGCAAGTCTTATGTGATAAAAAATGAGGCAAAAAATGGATCTCAATATGTGTGATAAACTATTCAAAGTACGCTGCACATATGACGTTGACCAAAACCATCAACCAAGTTCGAAGAACATATGATTTGCTTTGGATATATCAAAGATTTGGAGCTGGTATTTTGTGAATTATAATATTTGGGATTCACTGGGGATTTTTAGGTTTACCTGGATTCATTAGGGTGAAAAACCAATGTGGATTTACATCCATCCAAAGAAGGGAACAGGTTGACTGGATCAGAGAGGACAATGTTGGAGCTTATCATTCATTCTGATAGCTAGTCGGAGAGACTGAGAGAGTTTGGGACGAAAGCGCGGAAGCTGACATCCAGCCTAGGAGGTAGATTGAATGACTCGATCAAGACAATATTGAAGCTTCTAATTCATCCTGATAGCTATTCAAAGGAACATTCGAATAATTGAGTTGGTTTAGCTTTGCTGGGGAATTTGGTTTTAGAAGTTGTGATGTCAATTTGTATTGTGCCTGGACACATTAGGAAAGATGATACATGAATTTATTCTTAACCTAAGAGATGTCCTGGGGCAACTGATCAAGATAGATGAGACAGAAGTTCTAAACTGAAGGCAAGTTAAGTGGCCAGTTTAAAGCAGATAGTTCAGGGACTAACATCTACCTTATGCTCAGACCTGATTGCCTTAAAATTTGACCATTGGACTTTGGGCTTCTAAAGGTTCTTCTGCGGTGTGCAATTACTTTACCAGAGAGCTGCACGTACTCTAGTATGTTAATAGAGTCAAGCCATTGACTTATCCAATCCTATGCAGGGATCAAGGTCAATGAACCAAGAAGTATGAAGACTTGTTCGTTGTATTGAGTTGTGTTAGTTTGTTGTTTAGGTGTTCAATGACTAAGATCAAAAAGGCCTAACAAGTATATTGCTTGCTCTAGACTTAGTTTAGATTTGTCATGACATTGCTTTACCGTACCCGAAAATACAGTAAAATCAACGAACCATGCTGCTTGGTGCAGGGGCCATGTCAGGGCTTAATCTCAATAAGGGAGAACCAATGCCAGCCTGTTCTCTAGTCCGCACTAGATGGACTTAGCGATCCCAACTTGTTAGTGTGCAATGGCTATACCAGGACACTTCCTAGATTTACAGAGTCAAAACATCAGTCCTTTTTGTGGCCGATGTGTCAATAAAACTTACAAACCCGAGAAAAAAATATATGCTTTCAGTGTTCAATGAGCTAGACTAAGTTAAGAAGTTTATCACAATGAAATTCACACCTTGGCTAAGTCTAATTTTTGGACTCTAGGGAGCAGTTATATAGACATAACTCTATCCTAGTTTTTACTCAACCAATGTGTCAGTTTCGTTGGGCCTGGATGCAGATCAACCAAAACTGACAAGCTCTAAAGGAAGAAACAAAATATCTCGTTGGTGTGTGATAAGTTGGACTGAGAGAAAATCTGTTAGGAGATTTACTTTAACTCATAATTATCAACTTAAAGGATTAATTCATAAAACCAATCTTGACTGGCTTGGAATTAATCAGCTTGATCATAGTGTGATGGTGTCACGTGGGGCGTATTCTAACTTCTAATGGGCCAAAGCCAAACTTTTGGAGAGTTTAAATAACTTCAAACTAAGTTCGACGAACCTTTTTCAGCGTGCGCTAAGTATACTGGATGAGAGTACGACATACCCCAACCCAAATTTACTAACTCAACGGATTGACGATTTTAAGAAGGTCAATCAACCTAATTACACTACGTTGGTGCCATATTGTGTACTCCAACTTCCAGTGGACCCGAAGAAGATTCAAATTTAGGGGATACAATGGACTAAACTGAAAGGGAAGTGTGATTCGTCGTATCTCATGTTTATTTAGCCCAAAAAATTGACAACCCAAATTTTCTCAGACTAATTTGAAGTGAACCAATTTGATAACATTGTGATGGTGCTGTGGGGCGTGTCCAGCTTCATATGGATCAAATTCAAAATTTCGTGGGTATGTGATAAACTAAGTCGAGAAGATACTTCTCCGAAGATTTTCCTACAATAAGGCCTACCTCTGGAGCTTTTCATTTATTTTTATTTCTTTAGGTCATACTCTACAGCTTTTTTTGAAGGTTGTCTACTTCCCTACAAACTCCCCTGCTGCATTACCTGTAGAAGCCTTTCGCCTGCCTACAGAGACTGCAGGAACTACAGACAAATACAACCACAATCAATTAGAAGTTAGTTTTTCATGTAGTTTATCTACTTCTCTACAAACTCCCTTGCAACATTACCTGTAGGAGTCTTTTGCCTACCTACAGACATTGCAGGAACTACAGTTAAAGACAATTGTAGTCAACTGGAAGTCAACTTTACCTGCAGGCTGTCTTTTCTCTGCCAACTCTCTTGCAACATCAGTACAGGATGAAGACTTCAAGCTCTACTTCATAGGATATTCCTTGCCCATTGTTTGATGTTTTCAAATTTAAGTTGAACATGATTTTTTATTATGTTTCAACTTAAGCGGGATTGTTAGAATTTATATTAAGAAATAATTTTTTCCTATTAGAAATTATGAGGATTATATTTATTTTCTAATATAACTTTATTTCCTTTCCTATTTTAGATTTATTTTCTTGGATTGGATTTATTCTATTTCCTATTTTTAGGCTTTTCTATTATCTCCAAATAATTAATTTGAATTGATTAATTGGAGATATTATGTATTATATCTTTTCTTTCATGTTGTTTTCTTTTTACTGTCTTTTCTATTCTAGAATTCATGTAAGGACTTCCTATTATTTCAATAAAAATATTCCGCATTATTCTGAATTTCAATATTATATATATTCGAATAACCCCGTAGGGAACTTTATTGATATCAGGTAAAATTTACAAAAATTGGAGGTAGATCCTTCTACAACCCAAAATACAACTCACACAACTAGAAAAACTAAGCTACCACCTCCAACTGATTACAACTCACTCCACCAATGAATCAATATCCAAAAAAATCAAAAGGCATTGTATGATGAAAAGATTTTTATCTTCTCAAGTATGGTATCCCCATGTTGTCTCCATGAACCAATCTTTGAAGTTCTCTAGGAGGCCTTCTCTCCATAGTTGCTTCAGCAGCTATTGCACCCTCTCTAGCCAACCAATGAACAGGCTTGTTCCCTTCCCTATACACAAAACTCCACATTATGTTAAAATTAATTATGTTAAAATTAGCCAATAATCTTGGTAATCTTACTTAAGTCTACTGCAAGATTCCATGTTGTTGCCTTCCTGCCTTTAAGATAGTCCAATAAATCAGCTGAGTCAACTTCCACTTGCAGCAAATACCAGTTAACACAAGCAGCTAATTTGAATGTTAACATCACAACACATAATTCAGTCTCCAATGAACATTCAATCACACACGAAGAAGCAAAGAAAAGCAAGCATTTTCTCTGGGAGTCCCTAAATGTCCCCACAGCACTAGCCAAATTCCCCTTGAAGCTTCCATCTATATTAACCTTGACATAATGCCGATGAGATGTTAACCAGAAAACCATTTTAGGGGTCATCCTCTTCTCCAACAAATCACTATTCTTCTTTTTAAAAACAGAAATACCACTGAAAATGTTATTTTTACGGGAACAAAAATTTTCCAGTTTATAGATATATGCGAGTATAGGGCTGTCAAAAAAGCTCGTTGTTCGCGAATAGTTCGTGTTCGATTCGCCAGAGCCTTCGTGTTCGATTCGTTCGATAAGCAAACGAGACGAACACAAACAATTTTTTTCGTTCGGTTTGCTAAACGAACCAAACACGAACAGTGATGCGTTCGTTCGTGTTCGAATCGTTATTGTTCGAAATAAAAAAAAATTAAATAAATAAATAAATAGATATAATTTATGATATTTTTAAAATAATTATATACTCAAAAAAATTAATATATATTAAAATTTAAAACCTGTAAATTATAATGTAAAATAAATTATTAATAATAATACATTTACATACTATCTAAACTCTAATAATATAGGTATTATATATTTAGATAATATAAGTATATAATTATTATAATATATTATATTATTATTTTTATATTATAATATATAAAGGAAATGAAAGAGTGGAAGCCCTAACCCCCCGTTCCCTTTTGCCCCCGTTCCCTTTTTCACCTCTCATGCCGCTCCCTTCTCACGCGATCTCACGGAAGCACGAGACCGCATCCAATCTTTCTCCTCCGGCTGCTCCTTCGCTCAAAATTGTGAAAAGCTCGGCGCTCTCCTCTCACGCCGCTCTCCTCTCAAGGAAGCACGAGACCGCAACCGATCTTTCTTCTCCGACTGCTCCTTCGCTCAAGATTGTGAAAAGCTCGCCGCTCTCCTCTCACGCCGCTCTTCTCTCAAGGAAGCACGAGACCGCAACCGATTTTTCTCCTCCGGCTGCTCCTCTCAAGATCGTGAAAATCTAGCCG
>NW_018164530.1:215271-217524 GCF_001263595.1 Phalaenopsis equestris
AGCTACAGGGATTCTATTGAATCTCTTGAGCTGAATTTTTGATTCAGTAAATTATGAGTAAAACTTGATTTGAGAGATTTATGCATCTTCCATCTTTCTTGATTTGAATGATTTAGGCCGAATCTTCTTAAATGACAAGCTAGATTTAGCTAAGGCTCTTTTTGGTAACGGATTTAATAATTTCTGTAAATTTTGATTTGCAGAGTTCTTCCAACACCAAGATCTAAAAAACCCTAGATTTAAGGCAGAACCAAGAAAGTTTGAGAAGAAGGTGGATTTAATAAATTAAAAGCATCGTTTTAGTGCTTTTTTAGTGTTTTAGTGATTTTTTAGGGTATTTATACTTGTTGTTTGGAAACATGCTATTAAGGTGTTGTTAGTGAATATATGATATTTATTTGAGCAGGCATGTTCACTTGTAAGAAATGAAGCATATATTGACATGAAAAGTAATTTGTGGCATTGCATAAATTAGGGTTGTTTTATGCAGTGTTTTACAGATTAAAAACAACACTTTATGGCTGTTTTGAGCACTGTTTTGGAGACATTTAAAACATTGTTTTAGGGTTGTTTTTGAAACCCTAAAAACATGATTTTAGGGTTGTTTTATGCAGTGTTTTACAGATTAAAAACAACACTTTATGGCTGTTTTGAGCACTGTTTTGGAGACATTTAAAACATTGTTTTAGGGTTGTTTTTGAAACCCTAAAAACATGATTTTAGGGTTGTTTTATGCAGTGTTTTACAGATTAAAGTCATCACTTTATGATTGTTTTGAGCACTGTTTTGGAGACATTAAAAACATTGTTTTAGGGCTATTTTGGGGTAGTTATACTTGTTGTTGGGAGCCCTTAAAGTGTTGTTTTGGCTTGTTATACTTGCTGTTTGGAAACATGCTTCTAACAAGTTGTTAGTGAATAGAGTGAATCATATGTTTTGGAGCCTTTAAAGTGTTGTTTTCGAGACATGGGGAATTTGACTAACTGTGGTGGTTTTATGAAGCTTGGCTTATTTTCTGTTGGGCACTTGGGCTTGCCTTCGTTTAGGCAATGCATTGATGTTTAAATTAGTTATGGGTAGCCCGAACCATAACAAATGCTTCTATATCTAAAATGCTTTATTATAATATGCATAACTTTGACAAATGAAAATGGGGTAATCTTTTATGACATGGTTATATGTCCCCCTCTATATCCTTCTTTCTATGGAGGTTTTTCTTCTCTATGCTTCCTCTTGTGATATCTCAAAATTAAAGGGGCTGAGAATGGCTTAAAGGTGTTATTTTCGCAGTTGTGGTGAAGAGTCTATCAGGCATCTTTTCTTTGAATGATTCTTTTGTCAATCTATTTGGAAGATGGTTGGCAATTTTTTCCACTTTCAATGGGCACAATTTTGCTTTTTGGAAGAGATACCTGCAGCTTGGAATGCTTCACATAAATATAATAAAAACCTTGTCTCCTTCCCTTCAGTGGTTTTATGGTTCTTATGGTTCTTACATTCTTTCTTATTATTTTAAAGCTTTGTGCAGCTTGGGAAGTCCATTAACTAGTTCTGCTATGATAATGGCAATGTATGGAAGGCCTCTACTTGTTAGATGAGAATGGATGAAAGGCCTCTACTTGTTAGATGACAACCCCATACTCATACACATGGTTGGGTAAAGGTTATTATAGATGGGAGTTGGACGGGTGGTGTTTTTGGGAACTTAATATAGAGATTTCAATATGATGCTTAAGCTTCATTATACATTCTTTCATTTGTAACACAAAAACATTCTAAAAAAAATTATTTTCTCTAAGTATCACGCCAGTGGTCTTTAGTTTTGCTGTTATTTGCTGTCAAAGAGCTCCCATTTAAAAGGTCATCACTTTATGATTGTTTTGAGCACTGTTTTGGAGACATTAAAAACATTGTTTTAGGGCTATTTTGGGGTAGTTATACTTGTTGTTGGGAGCCCTTAAAGTGTTGTTTTGGCTTGTTATACTTGCTGTTTGGAAACATGCTTCTAACAAGTTGTTAGTGAATAGAGTGAATCATATGTTTTGGAGCCTTTAAAGTGTTGTTTTCGAGACATGGGGAATTTGACTAACTGTGGTGGTTTTATGAAGCTTGGCTTATTTTCTGTTGGGCACTTGGGCTTGCCTTCGTTTAGGCAATGCATTGATGTTTAAATTAGTTATGGGTAGCCCGAACCATAACAAATGCTTCTATATCTAAAATGCTTTATTATAATATGCATAACTTTGACAAATG
>NW_018164530.1:218370-284132 GCF_001263595.1 Phalaenopsis equestris
AATTCGCCACTTCCATCAATCTTTTGGTTTATTTAGATTTTGTGATTATTTTAACATAGCTCGATCATGTGTCTACTCAAAAGTTCATATGAAATATTTGCTTAATCTCTTGGTTTGTCCTCATCATTGTTCTATGCTCCTTTGGAATTGCATTTTAGAGTCAAAACAACAAAAATATATATGAAAAAAAGTTACAAGCTCAACTCTTGAAATAATGACATAATGCACTTCTATTTCACAACTAGAATTTTAAAGCCCCGTTTAAATCAAATTACACTTTGGTTCGGTTAGTTCAATTTTATCAATAGATTTTTTGGTCTGGTTTTTGGATTTCAAATTTTAGATGCAATCAGTATGACCAATTTATAAATTGATTCATCGAAGGTGACTGAATGCGGCTGACTGAATTGAATGAAATAAATATAATTTTTAAGCAAAAATATATCATTTTATGATTTATTATCACTATTTATGACATTTTTGGTAGGAATTTCACAGGAGAAGAAATGTGTAAAAATTAAAGAATATAAATCGTGCCTAAGTGTTCTATCAAGCAGCAAGGTGATATTGTTCATAATTGATAATAGCCAAAGAAATAAAGGGTATGCTTGGGCGCTGATCAACTGGCATTGTGGAGCTAAAGATGAAGATGTTGTCCAGGCGCTATTTAATCAATACTATGGTTCTAGACATTTGAACAAATTGCTCAAAAACCTGATAGCTCAACGCCATCAAGCTAGTTTACGGTTCAGTAATGCCCAAAAAAAAAAAAAAGCAAAAATGAATTTCAAGCCATGACATTTTTTGAAGCACTTTAGCTCCATAAGGAGCAAAAATCAGCTTAAATCATAGAGAATTCAATGCCTCGATGCTAAAGCCTAGAGTTGCAACGCTACATGCATTGCCTTGCTGCCACATGAGGCAATGCTATGGTGCGACGACTTGAAAGATTCAATTCTAAAGCAGTTGCTGAGCTGGTTGAGGAAGCTATAGAATGACTAGCAGGAATTATGATATGGAGTCACATTTTGGGAGGGGAGAGATTAAGAAAGTGTTCTAGTGTACTAGCGAGTGTGAGAGTGACTTAAGTAGGGGTGCTGGAAAGAGAGCACTTGTGAAAAACTAAGGAGGATGAAGAGGAGAAGAAATCAAAAGTTACGAACTTCTTCTTTTCGGGTTTATTTTCTCCAACATTTTGTATCTTTTTAGTAAATCTGAAATGTTCACTCTTTCTATTTGTGCTTTATTTTTCAGAAATATGAATTAAGTCATAAAAATTTACATTTATGATTAATCCTTACTGTTCTTGTGGAAACTTAATTTGATTATGTTAACTGTTTTATGGTTGTTAGTTTCTCTCCAAATTTCATTATGTACTGGTAGTATACAAATTTTGAATTTAGTGTGATTCATTGATATTGATAGGTTCATGGAAGAATAGTTAGGGAAATATATATATATATATATATATATATCTAATTTTTCATCCTTTTGTGTTCGACTTCAGTTATAATTTAAGATCTCTTTCTATGTATATATTGATATCTACTTAAGTGTCCATATGAGGAGTAAATTAACAATTTTTAGTCATTCTTGAAACTCTCTTATAGTCTTGTGCTCTATTTTTTTTCTTGAAGTAACTTATTATTTTTTTTTAGGAAACTTATACTTCTAATTATTATGGCAATAGCTTTCTGTGATGCAGTATTGTGAGAATTACATAATTTAAATTTGACAATTCTAGATCAATTAGAGATTTTTTTAGGAAGATTTACATACATATCACTTAAATCTTATATATTTTGTGCAGATGTATTTCAATTTTTAAAAGGTAAAATGGTGGCATTTTTATGTGATATGAAAGGTTTCAATGGTCTAACTGTCAAAATTATGTAAAAACATAAGAATATTAAAGGTATGTATGTAAATTTCTTTTTTTTATTACGGTCAAATTGAAAAATAGAAATAAAATTGAAATTTTTTGAAAATTTTCGAACATTTCGAACATTTCGAATATTTCGAATATTTCGAACATTTCGAACATTTCGAACGATTCGAACGATTCGAACTAATTCCGAACAAATCGAACCGAACACGAACAAACCTTTCACGAACAATTTCGAACACGAGCCTATTTCAAACAAATTATATTTCAAACGAACCGAACACGAACACGAGCATTGTTCGTTCGTGTTCGGTTCGTTTACACCCCTATGCGAGTATATTAGCCACCACCTGATGTACCGACACTCCATCCAACTTTTTAGAGGAGTTCCTGGCCATCCACAGGAACCACATGGCAATGTAAGGAAAATAATGTAAGGAAAATAAGCTAAGAAAAGGAAAATAAGCTAAGAAATGATTTTGTTTACCCATTTCTCAGCATTAGAAGAGATAATGTCATCTCCATAAGCTAGGTGCGGCACCTTAATTCTAGCTTTATTAGAAAGTTGAATTTTAGGATTCAACACCTGCAATTTGTTAAGCATTCTAGAGAAATAATCAAAAGCTATGATGAAGATTGTGGGTGATAGAGGGCCACCTTGTTTGATATCCCTTTTAGAAGAAAAAAAGCCATAGGTGTTACCATTCAAAAGGATACTGTATTTCTTGCAAGATAACCACCTTCTAATTATGCCACATAAATCTTCTTTGAAGCCTTTAGCTCTTTATGAAATCCCAGTTTATAGAATCATAGACTTTTCTAATATCAAGTTTTAAAATCATGTTACCTACTTTGCAGGTCCTATCTAGATCCTCCATTAGTTCTTGGGCTAGTAAAATGATATATGAAATTTCTCCGCCCTTTATAAAAGCTGACTGGTTTGCAGAAATAAATAAAGGAAGGTGGGATTGTAATCTATGAACAATTATTTTGGTAATTACTTTAGATATAACAGAGGTTAGTGATTAGTCTAAATTGATCCCAATTGACCTTTTTCTGATTTTTTGGAACTAAGATGACAGTGGCAATAGTGAAATAAAGACTAGGTTCATCTCCTCTGAAATAACTTTGGATTGCTCCAATTACTTCTTTTCTAATGATATGCCAACATTTCAGATAGAGATCAGATGTAAAACCATCAGGCCCTGCAACTTTAATGCAGTCTATGCTTTTAAATGCATATAAAATCTCCTTCTCATCAGGAACGTGCAAAGGCTAAGGTTGTTGCCTCCCTGAATAGATCATAATTGATTGTAGTATCCAACTCCTCACCAACGAAATATTCAACAACACTTTCCCCCAATTTTCCCTAACAAGTAATCCAAGCCCCATTGACATCTTTAATTCTTAGAATAGTGTTTATGTTTCTTTTCTTTTTGATACATGTCTGGAAATACTTTGTGTTTCTGTCACCTTCTTTAAAATGAATCTCCCCCGCTTTTTGTTGAAGTAGTTCCTCCTCCCATTTAACAGCTTTCAGTAGCTCTTTGTGAGCCTCAGTTAGTTCCTTCCCCACTAAACCCCCTCCCTCATCTAGTGTTTTGATTTGCTTCACCCTTGCCTTTGTCTGAACTACTTTTTTGTGCACAACCCCAAACACATACCAATTCTAACTTCTTAACGTTTTTGCCACTTTTTAATGTAGCTGCCAAAGTGCATATTAGTCATTGCCCACAACATTACATTGTCAATTATCTTTGACCACCCTTAGGAAGTTATGATGTTTTGACCAAACATTTAAATACTTGAAATATGGTATTCACTAGATTTTAGGAAATGAGCCACAGTGAATAGAATGGGTTTATGATCAGAGCCAGGACTACTCAAATCTGCACCCTATATATATATATATATATATATATATATATATGTGTGTGTGTTGTTTTCTTTGATTAGGGTTCAGTTTCTACTTCAGGTTTCTGTGATATGCGTCTTTCTCACTTGCTTGAGTTGCATCCTAAGACAAGTGGTGCTCCGACTATATCAGCTCAAAGGTGGTGATTACTTCCCCATATCCCTCTCTCCCCCGCCTTTCATGTTTACTGCCGCAGCCTCCAACAGCCACCTAGCTTGATTCCGCACCTCGCCACTACCAAACTACTGGCTGCCGCCCTTTGCCTACCTTCTCATGCTTGCTGTCCTGCCTTCCTACCAAACCTTTTGCTGCTTCGAGACCTCCCTACTACTTACAACCCTTCGTTCCTACAACCTCGACATGCAGCCCACCTCCACCGAACTTTGCTCTAGGTAGTCGTTGTGCTTGTCATTGTTGTTCCTAATTTAAGAATCTTTGTTTGTAACACCTTTGAAATTCAGCAATAATATTTTCATTCCGTTGATGTTTGAGTTAACTCCGATATCAAAAATAGTTAGCAATTGTGCAATTGCTGCTGTTTTCCCAGACACAAATGGAGGCTTCTTCATTATCAAGGACAGTATAATTAATCCTATGTGCCTATTTATCAAGTTTGGGCCATTTGTGGATATTAAATTTGCGACAGAATAGTCAACTATTTCAGTTGTCTAAGCAATCTAAACGTATTTTTTACCATAAGGAATATTTAGTAGGAGCTGGAAAACTCTTACTTTTTAACTTCAAGAGCACGAAAATTTTACCTTGTAAAAGATTGGCAGGATAAGACAACCCCAATTAGTTTGGATAAGGTAAATGATAATGATGATAAAAGATTAGCTGTTTGTCATGCAATTTGTCAACTGCATCTCGGCCAGTTCAGCATCATGAATTGGAAATTGAAGTCCATGTCCTAATCAATATTTTTCCAGGGATCAGAATTTGTTACATTTACAAGTTTGGCAAGTCAGTTTGTCAGAAAATATTTTTGCAATAGTTTAAAATTAAGTTCTCTAGATCTGGCCAACTGCTTATAAGCTTTTGTTGCTTCATTTTTTCCTTATTTCAACTTGTCTGTATCTTGGTAGAAGTTCTTGGATCTTTCTCAGTTTTATTTTTTTTTCATTTACCTGAATAATCACTATGTTGCAGGCGAAGAAAGCTGTCAATATCAAGCGGAAACTGATTTTTGGTTCATAATAGTGGCAATGGCAAACAGTTTTCATGACTGTACCAATCTTCTTGTGTGGCATAAGAAATCGCACAGAGGGAGATGCAGAAGCTTCTTCTTTTGATGATCCGTAAAATGAGATGTTTTCTCTTCATCATATTCATCATTCATGTGTAATGCACTAATACAGCCAAAAGCTCATAACCACTGCTAAGAAGACCTCTACAGTTTGAACTATGGTTTTATAGTATTATCATGAGATTAACATGCTTCGTTCATTTAAGTTGAAGTTGGGCCTTTCTGTAATGAACTATAATAATGGAAAAAATATTTGTTGTCCAACCGAACCGGCCGACGTTAGCTCCCCACCTCCTCAAGTTCATCTTGGATATCGAGGCAAGGCCGGGAATCAGGGGATGGTGCGAGAGAGAAGACATGCATGTGATAATGAGCAGCGAGTATTAGATAAGTAAATTGAGCAGAAGCAAGTTGGCAATTGACATCAGTTCCCAGGTTATTCTCCATATGAGCAAGAACTATGAAGAAGAAATCCCAGTCTTATATTTGATGGCTTCAATAAAGCCGTTGGAGAGAAATCTGAGGGAAGAGATGGGAGGAGGTTTCATACCTTTTTTTTTTCCTTCCTTCTCACGTATTCTTTATCTTCATCTTGATTTTCTTTAAGAAAGTAATGACCTAGCCTAATTTTTTTTCTTAAAATATTACCAAACTATTTTAATGAAGTTTAGGTGAAATTAAACCTAAACCAATTTTTAAGGTTTATGTGATATTGTTTAAGTGATTAAAATAGTTGGTTTGAGGCATTTGACTCTATATTGTCTCCTTGTGGTATTCATTTAACCATAATCTTGTTTCATCTATTTTCTCTTTAAGGTTTGTTACGTAAATATTAACCTAAGATTTAATATCTATTGATTAAGGGTGGTGGATGAGGATTGAGTAGGTGAGATTTATTTAATTCAAGTAATAATTAGATTATTAATTTGGAAGAAAGGGATATCAAGCTTTTTATAATGTTAACAAAGGTTTAATGGATTTGCTTCAATTGGACAACTTTTAAGATTATTATAATCAAAAGATCATTAGTAATATTGAGATTTAGGTATGGATGCTTTTGGGTTAATTATGCATATAAATTGGGGCAAATTATAGAATCATTGATTACAATAATGAGTTTGTATAATTGTTTTGATTATTGAATATTTTGTAATGCAATGTATTGAATATATGATTGATCTATATTCTTTTGAATCTAGGGCTTCTGGAACACCATGAATTAGAGCTCAAAAGGTCAATATTATGATTGAAATAATGGATTGCGTGTGTTCGTCAATAGGTATGTGACTCTTCACTAAGGGCTAAACATGTAATTCCTTAATAGGTGCATATTTCTTGCTACTTTTTAGCATGTTTTAAGTTGTTGCTAATTTATTTTTAAAATGTGCTTATTTATTCATAGTATTTCACATCATGTTGACCTAATGTAACAGTTAATTTTGCCATCTTGAACAAATTTATTGTGTAATTAATATATTATTTTACTTATCAAGAAATACCCACTACTCACATAAATCATAAATTATATCAATATGTAACCAAATCTGATCATTTTATAATCCGTTTTAAAAATTGTTATCGTTGCAAAAAAAATCATAAGATGTTCATTGGTGTGAATGATGTCTGTATTGCTGTTTGAAATCTTTTGAATATATGTTAATCGGATTGATGATTCACAGAGTAATGATTCTACTAAAATTATTGAATTTCTATGGGTTGATGTTTGACTTACAGATTTATGGTGGCGATATTGATATAAAAAAATGATATATGATTGGTGAGTCATTGGTGATTTATCAGTACATATGCCCGTCGGTGGACTTCTTCTGCGTTTGAACACAATAATAATTTTGTTTGCATGGATAATTCTTTGTGAACTCCGTTGTAGAATAAGCACTATTAAATGATTCCCGTGTATAGAAATCTTTTCTTTTATATTTTTATTATTGTTATGGTATGTACCTATTTTTATTACAATTCATTTCTTTGGTTTTATTTATGCTCTATATTTTGCACTTTGTACTTTACTGAGTGGAGCTTTATCATGTGAATTTATTTTTTGTAAAACTCGCAGCTATGTTTTATGATTTTTTTATGTTATTAGTTGCATCTTATAGGGAAACTTGCAGAGTCATGTTTCAAGTCTAATATTGGAAAGGTTCAAAGTTGGAGTTTTAGTTGATTCAATACAACAACAACAACAACAACAACAATAAAGCCTTGATCCCACTAAAATATTAGTTGATTCAATACTGTACTTAATTTTTATTTACATTTTGGTAGATAGATTAATATGTGGTTTTTGAATTTAAATGTTTCGATAATGTTGTCAGAGACACATATATAATTAAAATTATGTTTATACTTATTGGACTTATTTATTAAATTTCAGCTTGAACACTAGGTTTAGCGACTTTCTTCAGGGCCTAGTAAGCTGGGCGTGACACTTTCTTTAGCTGGGAATAGTTTCTATGTATTTTAGTTGCAACTATTCAACGTGAACATGAAGTAGAGTTTTGAAAGCCATAACCTCAAGCTCCAAGCCCAATCTGACCTCGGAGCAGACAATGAAGATGTGTAATTTATCCTCAGTATTTTTTAATGATTTACCACGCATAGACTAAAATACTGTCATATCCAAGTGATTTACTTGCAAGATGCAGTTAGGTGCATGGGTTCCTTTTTTAATAATTGGCTAATTCTCCTTACGCAGTACAGCATGAGGTCAAAATTTTGCTCCGGTTTTACAATGGAGATGGATTTTTTTTTTTGGCCACTTCAAAAATTAAAGTAGTCAAGAGTCAAAAGGAATGCAAATGTCAATTTCAAGTGTTGAGCATGAATTAAATCCTAGATATTAAGCTGATAGAAGTTTATAATTTTACCAGGATCTAAGGATATAATTTCTTAGATTAAGGGAGAACATTTTTTGTTGCAGAATTTACACTAGTTTCCATTGTGCTGTATAAAAGTTTTAACAAGATATTCCTTTGTATTAAAATTTTGTTTTTGTTGATTTTACTCGAAACCAATGTCAAAATTTCAGCAGATTGTTCATTTTCCCTTATATTTTCTAAGTTGAGTTGCTGACTGATGTCTCAGTATAACCATGCCCTTGATCAGCAACCTTGTCTACTGCTGACCTGTTGATTATGAGATTATCATAGGATCTTCTGCCCATGTTTCTCAGTGCAAAATAGGTTATTTACCATAACTGAGATCAGTTTTCTTTGCAGCAGTCAGCTTATTTTTTCCTTTTCTATGCCAGTTCTACTGCATATTAATGCTACGTGATAGAATTGTAGATTAGTGTCACTGGCTGATATTTTTGTGTGCAACGAGTTTCTTTTGATATTGTCCGTTTAAAACTTCTTAGTAATTGGGTGATTTCCGGAACATATATATTCTTGCTTACTTGATTATTAAAAGGGCTCTTAAGGAACATCTCTTCTTTTTGGAGAATGATGGTAAATAAAATTTTTTTAGAATGTAATATGATGCAAGCATATTTTTTTAACTGTATGCACTTGTTATTGTTACGGTAAATCACTGCTAATGAGCTGCAAGAAGATACCTGCGGCAAAATTGGTGTAGACTTCCTCATGTAAGTATGCTCATTTCTGATCGGTATTCGGAAGTTTTTGGTAGAGATATCTTCATTACGACCAGGATAGGTTGTATTTATTTTCTGTTTGAGTTAGGATTTGTTCTTAATGACAAGAGTGTCATACAATCCGACATCAAAATCGGCACGTTTTTCCACACAAAAATAGGGCAAACATAAATATTTTCTTAAATAATCCAAACAACTCAATAATAATACAAAAGATAAGCACCTACAATTCGAGAGGTAGGCGATCTCTCTCGATTCTTATAACTCAAGAGGTAGGAAATCTTTCCCAAACCCTAAACTTAAGACTCACAATCCAATCTCATGCATAAAAACCTAACCCTAAACATAATAAGTCTATTTATACCCAACAACCATCATAATAAATGACTAAATTTCCCTTAGGCTAAGCACCAACATAACAATACTCTCGCCCACTCACCCAAAAGACGCCCTATCTTCAAGGTGGAATAAAATGAGTGTTCCTCCTCCACCACAGCTGTCTTTATTTCTTCATCCTCTACCTCCTCTTTATGCTCTATTAGAACTTGTAATTTTTTATCCTTGCAATGGTGTCATGGAGTAAACTTCTCATCACACCAAAATTTAAACCCTTAGTTCGCTTCTCCATAATCTTTGTTTCTATAAGATGTTTAAGTGCGCTCTCAGTCATGACCCATTATTTCTGTCTCGTGCAGCTTCCATATGGAATTCCACAGTTTGAGCTTTTGGTATCGTCGTGGTTGTAGTCGTTTGGTACGACGCTCCATCTGTGCTGCTCCTACTGGCCTTCTCCATCTGGTTCTTGTCATCCACCATTTAGGTTAGCTCCATCGTCCCCCTCAATCCCCGCGGTCTTAAGAGTCAGAGTGCTGCCAGTATGTCTGGCTTTATGCCCTTCATGAAATTTTCCTTCAATCCTACTTCAGAGATCCCCCATAGTTGTTCCGACAATAATTCAAATTTCTCTTTATATTCCATGACCGTTCATTCCCATGTCAAGACATAGAATTGTTTGTGTAGGCCACATTCTCGAATAGCTCGGAAACGTTCTAACAAATAATCCTTAAATTTATCCCACGAACGAATCGGGTATCTAGCCTATCTCAGTTGAAACCAGGCTAAGGTTTTTCTCTCCAAACATAATTCTACCGTCATGAGCTTCTCCCACCCATCTATAAGCCATTCACCGCGAAGTTTTGCTCTACCCGATGCACCCACCCATGTGCGTCTTACCCCTCAAAGATCGATATCTTCAACTTCCTAACCCTAACATCTCTACCCCAATTTCCTCTCCCTCCTATGTCCCCCCACCTTCCCATATTTTGAGGTTAAAGCTCCTTCCTTCTCTCATTTCTTCTTCGTGCTCCCCTATACCTTTATCATAACCTCTTCTCCATGTTTTGGCCCAACCGCCCAATCGGAGCCATTGGAGGGGTTTTGTGATGTTGAATGTTTTTCTCTTTATGTTCCTCACGTTCGATCTCTTTTCTTTTAGATTTTGTAAATTAAGTCGTTGGCGGGGTCTTGGATTGCATCTCAATGAGCCTCTTTATCATCTCTCGATTTTGCCCCATGCTCTCAAATCGGTCCTCCATGGAAGAAAACCTATTCTTAATAGTGGTAAACCTTTCTTCCATCTCGGAGTTAATTTGGTTGATCTTTTCCTCTAATTTTTTTTCCAAATCATTTATTTTTTGGGCTTCCATTCTTCTCAAAAATTAAAATTTTTTTTATTATAACAAAAGACAATTTTATATCCTGAAATCCATCGTCTGCTTCTGAATGAAACAAATCTAGCGGCTGTTCCGCACGTCAGCGATCCAGTATCATTCCAATTCAGTCGTGACTTCCCAAGTAGCACCAATCACAACTGTTTGGTAATTGTGGTCCCGTCCAAACTAGCTTGGAATCGCAACTGTTGCGCTAAGGAAAAGCTAGAACAAGAGAAAGATGGGAGTTACAAAATAGGAAGAGGAGAAAGTTGGGAATTTCACGTCTCTGTGTGCCACTTCTTAGTCGCTGCCTTCCCAAGTATTTATGATCGTGACTCTATCGGTATACGGTGTGGGAGGAAGAGAAATGGGAGTTTCGGGTCTCTGTACGCTGCGATTTCATCAGTCCTTATAGAAGACATAAGAGGTGATTTCCTTGTGTCCTTCCCTGCAAGCTGAAAGGCTCGAGTTTCGGGTCTCGGTAAGTTGTGATCTCGTCGTGGCTTTCCCTATATGCCAAGTTCACGTCGTGGACCAAAACTCTGGCTCTCGACGTCTGATCCTTTATCTTTGATCCCCAGAACTGACTACTCTGATACCAATTTTATACAATCCAACGTCAGCCTTTCCACAAAAATTAGGGCAAACACAAATATTTTCTTCAATAATCCAAGCAACTCAATAAGAATACAAAAGATAAACACCTACAATTTAAGAGATAGGTGATCTCTCCCAATTCCTGCAGTTCAAGAAGTAGGAAATCTCTTCCAAACCCTAAACATAAGACTCACAATCTAATCTAATGCATAAAAACCAAATCCCTCTAAACATAATAAGCTCATTTATACCAACAATAATAATATTAAAAGATTAAATTGCTCTTAGGCATATAAAAGACAAAATTTTCCTTTAGGCTAGGCATCGGCGTCGCACGTTGTTGTTTCTTTAAATAATATTCTATTGGATTTTATTTCATATACTTTGAAAAGCAAATAATTCTACTTCACAATGATACAACACTAATCCGAGTCACGTAAGGAGAATATACCCAAGAATTGTGTCACAAAAACAGGATTGAGAATTTTTTAAGTCGGATGGAGCGCAAGTGTTTGCAAGTAGAAGTTCATTTCATTTCTGTTTTTATCTCTCTTTTTTGGGAGTCGAAGAGATGGCTCCCTTTTCAGTGTATCGCATGAGCTTAAGTAGTTCTACTTCCATGAGACGTTCTTGTACCCATGGGTTATTATTGTGATATTAGTTGTTGTTCTTCAACATATTCTACTATGATAATACTTGGGGACAGTTAGGAATTCATTGCCCGAGACTGAGGGTTTGATTGTGATCATTTTTTATTTTTTATTTTTTTCTTTATTTTTGAAAACATGTTTATTTAATGTGTTGTTTTGTATTTTTATTTTTTATTTTTAAATAAATAAACATGTTTTTGAAAATACAAAAAAATAACTTTTAGGCATTTTAAATGTTTTAAAAAACAATCATATCTTAATCAAACATATCAAACATGTTTTATTCCAAATCAAATCATAAACAAAACAAAATAAAAATAAAAAATAAAAGTGATCCCAAACGGCTCCCAAGTTTCAACATTTTCTCTTACAAGCAACGTTAATTATTTGGGAGTATCAAAACTGGTAATGGTGATTTTATTGTTATATGTAGGATTGAGGCGGTTTAGTTTTTGGCAGGCCGGGTGGTCAAGCAAATCTCAAATAAACGCAGGCTGTAATTTTTAATTCGAAATATCATTTGTTTACATGCTCAGAGCTCTTTGTATGGTAGATTTTAGTGTTAACTTTTTTCCTGGTCCTCCAACCTTATCTATAGCGTGTTTTGTGAACCCAAGGTAGCATCATTGTATAACTTTCTAGTCTTTCATACCTTTTGTCTTCACCTTCAATGGATTACAAGAGAATCTTTACATCAGAGAGATTATAGGGGAAGCAGGAAAGGTGTCATCTTCTCTTGCTTGTTCCCCTAATTTATAGGATCTATAGGGCAGTTGAATCTTGCTGTTGTCTGTTCACTTTGCATAACGAGTCCTTTTGTATTGTTGTAATGAGTTTGTTAGTCGATCAGGCAGTAGTGTGAGCAGTCCTTGGGCCTTAGAAGAAAAGGAAGAGGGGAATAGCACATGTTGCTTCGCCTCACCGGGAGGATCTCATCTTAAGGTTACCCTTCCTTGCTGGAGGTATCTGAGGATGTCCTTCCTATAGACTTGCCTAATCACCAGAAGCTAGGTGGTGAATTCTTGGCAGGAATTTCCACAGGTGGATATATATCAATGAGGATGGTTCTCATTATGAGCTTTGTGTGAACCAATAGTTTCTTTGGCTAATAATGGAAAATTTTCAGCCTCAAAGATGGTATAATGGAGAGGATTATTGTGTTTTCCTTGATTAGAATCATATTTACAACATTAATCGATCTACTCAATGAGAATTTCGAGGATTTGAGAGAGATTAGCTTGACTAAATGTCTTGTGGTTTTTTTTTTCCTGTAACAATTAAGTGCCATGTGATGGTAATGATCACATTTCTGTTTTGTGAACAATTCCCATCTTTTAAGCTGTAAAAAGCCATGCAAAAGGATTTGTCTGATTTATGCAAGGTTTGTAGAGAAATTGGTAGAGAATTTTCTCTAATATTAGGAGACCCATGCTTGTAGAACACTCTAATCATTAATTTCTAACTTAGTTGTCACTAAAGCTTAACTTCCCTAAAAAGAATTTGATTACTTTGGTAGTTTAAGGACATTTCAAAGAAGGCACATGATCTTCCAAGTTCACAGAAAGGGGGGAAGATATGTTATTTCTTTGTTGAGTTTCCAGGCAACTTTTACCAATTTGAACCATACAATTATGTATTCTTCATTTAGGTTTGATTTTGTTTCCTGAGCTTTATTGTACTATGTATGTCGTCAACATAGAAGTTCTGTTGTAGATCATAATTTAGAGCAGGAGAGTGGACCTCTGCTCTCTTAAAAGTTGATCCTGATGATATATTTTCTATTTGCTGTGTCTGATAGAGCTTGACCATTGGCTGATAAAAGAAAAAAGTGGGGACAGTTTACCTTAATGCCACACAATTCCTTTATATCTATGTGTCCACCGCTTAAACTTTAATATTTACTTATAGTAAATATTAAATATATAATTACATAAAATTATGTGGCAGCTATGTGTAAACTTCCCAAGCAACTTGATTTAAATTTGTGTGAACAACGCACTAATTTTTGAATAAATAATTCTGTTAAGAGTCAAATCAGTTCAACTCGAACCTAAAATAAAATTTTTAGCGGATTTATGAAAATTAATAATATCGATATAGATATATATATATATACACACACCTCTGGTGGCAGTTCCGGAAATAAAAAACAATTCAGGACTGCAATCTTCAATTAATTAGATCGAAATAGTCAACTAACAACTCAATCACCAGCTGATGATTAATAAAATAAATAATAAGTTATTAAGTAAGTCGGCAGACAAAGACAAAATTCCAGAAATAAATGAGTGAAACTTACTTCGCGGGAGAATCTTCAATTAATTTGAGATGCTTATATACCATTCAATATTTGATATGATGAATTCAAAGTTTTTTTTTTTTTTTTTAATAAAATACATATTTGAGATCTTTTAATTTTTTAAACCAAATCCTTTCTAAATTGAAAATATATCATCCCTTGATGACTTCGTTGGATGATATAGTGCTGTTAAAATCATCATAGCATCACTCTCTATGTTTCACACTGGCTAAAATTATAATACTTCATTTTTTTTTTAATTAATTCGATTGAAAAGCATTACAAATGGATCCCAAACTCTTTGAGATTGTATTTTTTATTTTTTAAAAAAAAAAAAAAAACTTTGTACATATCACACTTTGTACATATCACGTCATTGTACAATAATTTAAAAATAAAAGTTGCGCTTTTAAAATATTTATCTTGCACGAACAATTAACGAGACATTAATTATTAGAGACGAAGAAGCTAAAGAGAATTTATTATGTAATTCTGTTATATTCTCTGAAAGAAATTTAAGGGAAGGAAGCACCTCCATAATCTCTTTCATCTCTTCTGTAAGTGCGCGTGTTACTAAGGCGGAGGATGGTCTAATAATCTCACCTCCATGCAACTCTATTCAATACCGACTGAAAAACCATTTTTTTATCCACGCAGGTTAAGCAGACAACAAAGAGGTCCTAGCGGAGCCTAAGCGCTCCATTCGTCAATACTGTAAAACGGAGCAAAAGAGCAGCTTTGATTGTTGACCACAAAATTGAGGAGATGCGATTCAACAAATTGATCGAGGAGATGACTCCAAAGGTGCTGCGTATCAGGCCTACTCTATCTCTGCAAGTGGAAGATGCCATCTTCATTAAATACAATAAATGAGTTCATTTTTTTTTCCTCGCATGACAAAAATGTCATTTTTAAGCTGGCGTATGGCCTGGAGCTGCGGCTGAATTTAAAATTTAAGTAAAAACAAGATATTGCCTTGGAAAGAGTCTGGGCGGCAGCAGCTGCTCTGAAGCTTCTTATGCTCCTGGGAGCTTTTCATTTGGAAAAATTATATATAGCAATATAATTTTTTATTTAAATTGACTGATTGTGTAACTTATGCTAATTTATCAGGAAAATATCCTGACACAAAATTTATTTTAAGCCATTGAGGCAACTTGATTAATCTCAAGAAATGAAGAGTTAAGTGTGTTGTCCCAGCTACTGGTCGCAGCGCAGCCTCCATCCACAAATTTTCTTCCTTTTCCCCATTTAGATTAGTTGTGAGTTCATTTCCTCGTTTTCTCTGTACGACACCTTTTTTTTTTTCGTCTCATGCTAAATATTCTGGCAGCAGCTGCTCTGAACCTCTCTTCTTATTTTAACTTGTATTTTTTGTTAGAATTTGAAGACGGCAGAGAGAATCTCATCACCTAAAAGAATACAAAAAGAGAAAAGCTGAGGTTTCTGGGCCTTCCAACCCTTTTATTTCAGATGTTATGTATAATGGCATCATAGACAATAAGTTCTGCTTTTATTTTATTATTATTATTTTTTTTTGTTTATTCATTTAACCGTCTTGGTGTTTGGCTTTTCTGATGTTCGGTATTGCTTCTTATAATGAAAATGTGAAGCTCCCGCTGCTGCAGAAGAGTGTCAGAAGAGAGTGATATCATATAGTATGACCCACATTTAATTGACACAAGAGGTATATCCTCATTTTTCATTCCCTCTTATATAGTGATAAATAGTTTTATAGTGCAATCTCCTGCACTCTTGTAGCCAAAACGATCTTTTAATGACTTTGTAGTAAGTATATTATCACTCTCTTGTGCTTCAACTATTATTTAGCATTTACGAACAGTATGAATGCTTAATTGTTTATCTTCTAAAGCTTTCGGGTTCTCATGCAGGGAATTCAGAGTTGCAGCAACTGAGAATTTCCACAAACATCAGGTAATTCTTGCTTCCCATCGTTTCTTTCCAGGTTTCTGTGATTTCTCGTTCCTTTAATTTCTACGGCACTGCCAGCCCAAACTTTAATCCTATCGTCTGTCTTAGGGGAGGAGAGTTTATATAGCTAGTAGTACAAGATGCTTTAACATTTCTTTTCCTGTTATTATTTTTTGTAATATATTTAGAATTCGTTTTATATCTTGAAATTAGAAATAGTGCTTGAAAAATAAATAATTTTGTTAAATTCATCATTTTATTGGATAGACTTGGACATCAAAAATGATTTCCAAATCAACAAACACTCTCAAAAACCACTCCAAAGTGGGAGGCTTCATTTTCGCATTCAAATCAAGTGAATGAAATCATCATTATATTTTTGTATTTAAAATTAACCAAATAAGCACTAGGTGTTGGTTAGATTCCCTAAGCAACCCACATCTTTCACATATTTAGGGCTCATTTGATGGCTTGGAGTTAGAAAACATGTTTTGATAGACAGGAAAATTTATAATATTCGTTTGGCTGGATACAGATACAAGTAATGTCTTAAAATTTAAGGGAACAAGGCGAGGCAATATTTCATAATCCATAATTCAAAATCATATGATTCATATATTAGCTTTTAAATAAACATATTCATACAGCGCGATGTCAGAATGAAACAAGACTTGCCGACTGCAAAGTAAATGAAGAAGAGCAGCTAATCAACAAGAAAAATAAAGTGTTGTACTGAGGAATCCTCTATGATAGTAAGGATTTAGAGACAAATACGACAGAAAAAAAGCTAACACAATTTGGACCTAATTTACCTATATTTCTATAAATTTGTGGAAGAGAAATCACTTGGACAATATTTGAATCTTAAAAGATTGAAATAAATCGACCTTTATATTCTTAATTTATTTAAATAGATAGAAGGGTCATTTACGACAACAGAAAATTTAATAAATTGATGATTTAATTTAAGTTAATGAGGCCATCCATTCACTAATGGGAATAACTCAACTCATGGGACATACGCCCCATACAACAATCATCTCCTCTACTTTAAAACTACATAAGATTGCATGGTTTGAGGCCTTATATTACTCAAGCCTTTGCATAGGCCCTCAAATATCATGATTTTATGTTTAAACAAATTAACTGATGATAAAATAATTATTTTCTAAAAAAATTCTATGTACGTGTAGAGTTATAATCGAGCAGGACCAAGTCAAAAACCTCATAGAATGGATGTCACTTTGTGACATTAGAGGTAGTTATAATCGAGCTCTAAACATTAAAGATTTTATGTTTAGAGCTCAGCCAAGCTTTCATTTTTTTATAATCGTGCTTCGCTTATATTTGGCTTACCTAAGTTGATAAAATAAGTACTTTAATGTGGTAATAAATAAGTCACAAATTTAAATTACAGACTATCAAAATACTTTTATAAATATAAACTAACAGATAACTTGAAAAAAAAAAAAATAGCATTCAACTACTTGCCACCAAATTCAATAAAGAAAATAAAGAAGTATTGAATATAATTTATTGCAATCATTCAACATAAATAAATTATACTTTCAGCCTTTGATTTCTTGTGTTTGTCAAGATTGAATTAGCATTAGGTCAAATTTTAGTTTAAATCATGTCACAAATTTTTGGGGCAAAACATTTATTCTGTAGAACTTTTATGGCATTCATATTTGTAATATTTAAGGATTTTCAGACATTTTGTGTCGTCATTTATTTCACAAGCTCCTTTGCACACGAATGGTATATCAAATTTTTAGCAAAATTCCCACACGATTTCCTCTTTTCTTTTGTTCCTTTCTTCTTTTTTTTTTTTGGTCATTAAGGCCTTAAGGGTTGAGTGTTTCATGAAATTTGGAGGCGTGGAATGGGAGAGGACGAGTTTACAAGAGGAAAATTGGATAGTTAGGAAGAAAGGCATTCGTGTCATGAATTAGAAAAAACTTAACAAACCTACTAGGTTGCTTTAACTTAGAAAATTAAAAAAAAAACGATTTAATTTGTCAGATAAATCATTTAATTACATGCAATTAGGAATTCACATTAACTTTAAGCTTCAAAATGCTAACTTTTAGATACTCTCACATTTTTTTTATTTTATTTTGGTTGATGCATTTAAGCTGGCCTCAATCAAACCACTCGGAATTTAATAAAAATGAAAATTATATATGGGTTGAGGTTTTGTTGTGAATTTTAATATTTGAGCAAGAATTTACAAAATATGGATGAAAGAGGCTATTGGTTTGTAAATAACAATGTTTCGAGTGTTATTCATGTAAGTGAACAAAAAAATAGTTAGTTGGCAATGTTTTCAATCTAAATGCACTAAAACTGCTCTTTGAAAAATTTAATATATTTTATGATTAATGCCATGTCCTTATCACCTCTAAATAGCAAAATCAATTTTTCTCCAATCCAATGTATGTTATTGCCATGCAGGGCATTTATATACAAGTGCCAGAAGAAATAATTGAGAAAGCAGCCAAAAGAAAAGCAACATAAGGACTTGAAAGAGGATAAGAATAACTATTGAGCCTTGCCCAAGTTGAGTTAGCAAGGATGATGAATTGAAATCTTAACAAGTTGAAAATTTTAATGGAGAGCTCAAACGAACATATGTTAAAAGAAGAAAAGAAGACTGAAACTAAGCAAGATCACAAGAGTGAGCAAAATGATGAAGGAAACAACATGGCTCCATTTTACAAGTTGTTCTCTTATGCAGACTCCATGGATATTGCTTTAATGATCATAGGCACAGCTGGCGCTGTGGCAAATGGACTTGTACTTCCTCTCACTACACTGTTTTTTGGAAATTTGATCAACTCTTTTGGAAGAACTGTGGACATTCAGAATGTGTTACATGAAGTCTCCAAGGTATTTTTTTACAATGGGAATAGCTACATTTGATATTTTTAAAGCTTTTTAGATTCGCAATACTTGTGCTTAATCAAATCATATTTTGAATTACATAAAAAGGGCTGTACTTTAATGCTTCTTAGAGCAAGTGTGCTGATAATTAAATATGCCTTATATTCTTTTAGGAAACCCTCAAATTTGTGTATTTGGCACTTGGAGCAGGCATAGCTTCTTTTCTCCGTGAGTATGCGATTGTAGTTTCTATTATCAACATTTTGTTATCAAGGAAACTGATAAAGATTAGCATGGCTTGAAACTAAAAACTTAACACAATTTCTTTTGCAGAGGCGTCCTGTTGGATGCATACAGGTGAGAGACAAGCAGAAAGACTGAGGAAAGTATACTTGAAGGCTATTTTAAGGCAGGAGATTGCATTCTTTGATAAGGAAATTAACACTGGAGAAATTGTTGGGAGGATTTCAGGTGATTCGATCATCATTCAAGATGCCATGGGTGAAAAGGTATACGAGAAAAAAAAAGAGTGATAAAATAAATCTAAAATTTAAGAAAATAAATCTAAACTCATGTTAAATTTTTTTACAGGTTGGTCAGTTCATTCAGCTAATATCAACATTCTTTGGAGGTTTTACAGTAGCATTTGTCCAAGGTTGGCTCCTGACCCTTGCTATGTTGTCTACCATTCCTCCTCTTGTATTTGCTGGCGCAATCATCTCTAAAGTTATGGCAAAGATGGCATCACAAGGGCAGACAGCTTATGCAGCAGCAGCAGATCTTGTAGAGCAAACAATTAATTCTATTAGAATTGTGAGCACAATTACAATCTATACCATAACAATTATTTAATTTCATGGATGATGTAAACTAATGAATTTTCAAACCGAACAGGTTGCATCTTTTACTGGGGAGAAACAAGCCGTGGATAAATATTGTCAATCCTTGAAACTGTCGTACCATTCGAGTGTTAAAGAGGGTCTTGTTGCTGGAATAGGGCTTGGCACTGCTATGCTACTATTCTTTTGTGGATATGCTCTTGGGATTTGGTACGGCTGTAAATTGATACTTGAGAAAGGGTATACAGGCGGTGATGTATTCAATGTCATCTTTGCAGTTCTTACCAGCTCCCTGTAAGTTTTGCCCGTCCCCACTCAACAACTTTTGCATCTTTTAGCAAAATGCTATAACTTTTTTTTCTCTTCAATGATGAAATTCTAAGGTGTTACACTGATTGAAAATTAAATTTAAAAAGTTTAAAGATTCAATCACTACTTCTATATTTCAATTGAAGGAGCAAGTACATCATAACATGGTCATAACCAAGTGCAGTGCTCTTTACATGCACAAGTGCTGTCTTACAAGGAGTACAGGCCATAGGAGTTCTAGATAGATTTCTCTAAAATTATTTAATTATAGAGATAATAAAAAGTTAGAATGGAGTAGATCTTGATAAATGTGGAAGCCTTATAAACATGTTAATGTAAAAGTTTGAATCTTCATTGGCGAATAAACAAAAAGTAAGAAACTAAAAATACTCATGCTCTGGAAGATTATGTTCTATATTTGGGAAAAATAAGAAGCCTAATTTCATTATCAAGTGAAAACCCGCTACATGTATTTTTCAAGCATTTTAAAAAATCGTACCTAATCTCTACAAGTATATAACCTCCCTCCAAATCTCATCTTCCTAATCTCTATAAGATTGCTACCTAGCACCTCTAAATAGCATAAAAGAATATGATTGTATGGTGTTGAAGGGCATCACTCATTCTTCCCCTTCATTCATTTAGGAGTAGAGGCTGAGGATGGAGAGGCGGTTGATGGAGTGATTTTTAGTTGATAGTTACCTTAGCTAATCTTATATAGAGATATTTCTTTATTTGATGTTCGACGGTAAGTATTGAAGAACTGAAGATGATAGCTGAAAGTTGGAGGCCTTCATAAGAAGAAATTGATGACTATTATAGTGGCTTGTGATTAATGTAGTAGCCTAAATTATCATGCCATGTAAGATATTTTATCCAAGCCTTGTGATATCACTAATGTCCCCTTTGTGTAACTTCAAAGGAGGTTACCCATCCAATTACTCCATCACAAACACATTTAACTTATATGTAAATAATGATAGATTGATTTCCCTATATATATATATATATATATATATATATATATATATATATGTACTAAAAAACTTTTGGAGTTTCCAATGCTCCTGGGCGCATGCCTTGTTCAAATATTTTCTTTGTTATTGAAAGCTAAGAAAATAAACAAAGCATAAAAATACACCATCTATGCAAGATTGGGAATAGCACAATAGACTACAAGAGAAACAATCGTCATACTATGAAACACTAATATATTTCATGGCAGAAGGTTCTGTATAAACCAACTAAAAATTCCAAATATCTCTCTATGATCTAAGCTTCCAACGGGATAGTGTCCAGGTAGGGCTAGCAATTATATTCAAAACTCAATATTCACTGGAATTTTAGTACATGTGAAACTAAAATTACCTTACTTCTGTTGGAAAATGGTCCACTTAAAATTAGGTTGACTTGGAACAATTTCAACTCGAATTATGTATAAGTACACATTATGATCAAATTTATTTTATTCTGAAGAACCTTCTATGTCAATTTATGATAAATTATTGTTTATCCATAAAACCATCCATTTTGCATATTATGTTTATCTTGAGTAGAATTTGGTCTCCTCGGATTAATTTATTTCTCATTTCAGATCTTTAGGCCAAGCATCTCCCTGCCTGAGTTCTTTCGTAGGCGGACAAGCTGCAGCATTCAAAATGTTTGAAACCATAGAAAGAAAACCAGAAATAGATGCCGAGAATACTGAAGGAAGGACGCCTGAAGACATCCATGGAAACATTGAATTTAAAAATGTATGCTTCAGCTATCCAGCAAGACCATCAGAACATATATTCAAGGATTTATCACTTGTCATAAAAAGTGGCACAACAGTGGCTTTAGTTGGAGAAAGTGGGAGTGGAAAATCAACAGTGATTAGTTTGATTGAAAGATTTTATGATCCACAAGATGGCGAAGTACTTATAGATAACATCAATCTCAAAGAGTTCCAACTGAAATGGATTAGAAGAAAGATAAGCCTTGTCAGCCAAGAGCCTGTCCTCTTCACCTGTAGCATTAGAGACAACATAACTTATGGAAAAGAAGATGCTACCATTGAAGAGATAAAATCTGCAGTTGAACTATCAAATGCATCTAGCTTCATAAACAAACTGCCACAGGTTGGTAATTTTATTTTTATTTTATTTTATTTTATTTTTTTCTGAATAAATGGATTAAGGGATGAAAGAAAAAAACTTGGCTTTGCTGACTGAAAGACATCGAAATGTAAACAGGGATTTGACACAATGGTTGGAGAGTATGGAACTCAGCTATCAGGAGGACAAAAACAAAGACTGGCTATAGCAAGAGCTATTTTGAAAGATCCACGAATTCTGCTTCTTGATGAAGCTACAAGTGCACTAGATGCGGAGTCTGAGCAATTGGTGCTGAAATCACTAGAGAAGGTCATGCATGCTCGCACAACTATCATTGTTGCCCACCGTATGAGTACAGTTACTAACTCAGATACCATAGTTGTATTACAGAAAGGTTCAATTGTTCAAAAAGGTAAATTCAAATGACTAATGAACTTATAAATTGTAATTTTGCTAATTTTAATGTACAAAGCAATCCAATGTCAAATATAACATTCAATAACTATTTTTCTATAAAATTGATCAGGTTCTCACAGAGAACTGCTAAAGAATAAAGGGGGAGCATATTCACAACTCCTACACTTGCAGGAAATGAAGCAAGATTCAGAACAGGATAGAGTTGTTAGCTTAGCAGAATCTGGCAGACAAGCTAGTCAGAGGAATAATTTCCCTCGTTCTATCAGCCGAGGAAGATCTGTGGGTCCTCGTCACTCCTTTTCAGTACCATTTGTTTTACCGTTAGGACTTGAAATTCAAGATAACTCAATGGAACCAGATATGCCTGAGGCATCATCATCATCCCAGCACAAATCACAAGATCTGCCATTACTGCGACTTGCTTATCTTAACAAGCCAGAGCTCCCAATCTTCATACTTGGAGTAATTGCTGCTATTTTTAATGGGATAATTCTACCCATCTTTGGTGTTCTTTTATCCAATATGATTGAAACATTTTACCAACCACCAAATAAGCTAAAGAAGGATTCCAGGTTTTATGCGATTATGTTCATAGTCCTTGGTTTACTGTCTTTGTTAGCAATGCCAGCTAGATCGTACTTCTTTGCTATCGCTGGATCTCGGTTAATCAGTAGAATAAGAGTAATGACATTTGAGAAGATCGTTAATATGGAGATAGAATGGTTTGATGATTCTGAAAACTCAAGTGGAGCAGTTGAAGCAAGGCTATCAGTGGATGCCGCTGCATTCAGAAGCCTTGTGGGTGACAATCTAGCACTACTGGTTCAGAACACAGCAACTCTGTCTATTGGTTTAGCCATTGCCTTCGCTGCAAATTGGCAGCTTTCATTCATAATCTTGGGTTTGATCCCTCTAATAGGCCTAAATTCATGGGCTCAAATTGTGTTCATGAAAGGCTTTACTGTTGATGCAAAGGTTCGTCTATTTTACAAACTACTACTCATTAGTAAGTAACACATCAATATCTATATATATGATAATAGCGGCTGCATATTTTCCCATAATGACGATGATGGAATTTTAAATTCACAACCCTAATTTCTCATATATTAAACCTAACAAAGGTGCCCCCCTTTATCCTGTCAAATTCAAGGAAACAAGCAAAATCAAAGTAAAATACCCAAAACAATTTTAACAATATTACTGAAAAAAAATTAGATCAGGTTGCTAAATCTACATAATTCATTTCTTCTTTATAAAGCATTAATTAGAGCCCATAACAAGTTTAGATTCTATTTAGCATCATAATGCATTTCTTTTTTATAAAGCATTAATTGGACGTTATAACTAGTTTAGATTCTATTTAATATCATTCATCAACATTTCAAATGTATTATATTATTATTTTCTTCCTCATAACATCCCATTTTGTAAATATTGAAACAAAAAGCATGGTCTAATCGTATAGTCTCAAAAGAAACTAAATGTTGTTCCTTGATCTAAGAGATAGATGGTGATGGATGCTTGCAGATTATATATGAGAAGGCAAGCCAAGTAGCAAGTGATGCTGTGGGAAATATAAGAACAGTCGCCTCATTCACAGCTGAAGAGAAGGTCGTGGAACTTTACAAGGAGAGAAGTAAAAGCCCAAAGAGGACTGGAATTAGGCAAGCAGTTATTAACGGAACTGGCATTGGACTCTCTTTTTTCTTGCTATTCTGTGTATATGCAGCCAGTTTCTACGCTGGAGCAAGGCTTGTTCAGGATGGAAAGACAACATTTGGGAAAGTTTTTCGAGTAAGTTTACAATCACATGAATGAGGAAGCTGAAAATTTTAAATAAATAAATCAATCAAATACCTAATTTTTATCTTTTTTATTATATATAGGTGTTCTTTGCATTGGCTATGGCAGCTATAGGAGTCTCCCATTCAAGCAACGTTGCACCAGATTCTAATAAAGCCAGATGTGCTGTAGCTTCTGTGTTAGCAATTCTAGACCGAAAATCTAAGATAGATGCAAGTGATGATTCTGGGACAAAATTGGAAGAACTCAGAGGCAACATAGAGTTCCAGCAGGTCCGATTTAGTTATCCCACAAGAAAAGAAGTCCAAGTTCTTCAGAATTTGACTTTGTCTATTAAATCTGGAAAGGTAATATATACACTAAATCCATGACAAACTTTTCTAAGCAAAAAGAAATTATCATCTAGTCTGATACTGCCTCTAAGCGTGTCAAATCTAGAAGTTATTAAATAAATGGTTTAATGTTTCAGACAATCGCACTAGTTGGTGAGAGCGGATGCGGAAAATCAACCATAATATCATTGTTGCAAAGGTTTTATGATCCTGATTCTGGACAGATACTGTTAGATGGAATCAACATCAATAGATTTCAGATTAAGTGGTTAAGGCAACAGATGGGTTTAGTAAGCCAGGAACCATCATTGTTCAATGACACAATTCGAGCTAATATTGCTTATGGGAAAGAAGGAAAAGCAACCGAGGCAGAGATAGTAGCAGCATCTGAGTCAGCCAATTCCCACAACTTTATATGCGCCCTCCAACAGGTAATTATATCATCCACAAAATTGCAGGTATCTGAATTGCTATCATAATAAATTTCTTATATATTTGTAAAAATGCAAATTGATCCAGGGATATGACACGGTTGTTGGTGAAAGAGGTGGACAGTTATCTGGAGGTCAGAAGCAAAGAGTAGCCATTGCACGTTCCATAGTGAAAGAACCAAAAATATTGCTCTTTGATGAAGCAACAAGTGCACTTGATGCAGAATCCGAGTTGGTAGTTCAAGAAGCATTGAACCAAGTGAAGGTAAACCGAACCACAGTGGTCATTGCCCACAGACTTTCTACCATAAAAAATGCAGATTTAATCTATGTGATAAAGGGTGGGGTGATAGCAGAAAAAGGAACACATGATATGATGATCAATAATGGCGGACTCTATGCTTCCTTGGTAGCACTTCATTCAAAAGGGCATCATGGTTAAAATCCATCTCTTCAACAAACTTCAGAAATTGATGGCATGCCAATTTTGTTTCATTTCTTCTTCCTTTTAACAAACATCCTCCCGCCCTCAACTCTCGCCTGTTTTAACTTAATGAGGTAATAATGCTCGTGAATATGTAACAGAGCTATACAAAGAGAAGAGGTCCTGCAGTGGAGAATAAATACAAGTAAAAAAAAATCAGAAATTCTAGTTTTTGCAAGGTACAAAGTTCATTTAAATCTGCATGAGTTTGTGTTGAACAGATTTGGAGAAGACTAAGTTTATTCAGATGAAAAATTCCTGCACTTTTTGCATGATGCATCTAAGGATTGGTAAAATTTAATGACATTCTCCATCCTAACTTCGAGAATTGATGGGAATTTAATACAAGAAGCCTCTCGAGAAGATATATAGGTGCATGTGCATCGGTTGTAAAGTAGAATCACGAGGCGATAGAATCAAGTGCATCCCATTTGGCATGAATATTGGTATCTCTCAGTGTCCATATAGAATACAAATGTATTGTTTACTTTAGTTTACTTCAACTCAAGTACACAACCATCACATTTGTAAGATGGTAGAGTAACACGACCACCATTATCTAGTATTCAAACAATCAATCAACATAGTCAAATCCATTGTATCTGGCTCTTGTAGCTCAACTATTGTAGGACAAGAACAACTATGGTTATGAGACAAATATCATTTCGTCCTCTGATGTCTTTAAGTGATCTGATCATTATCATAATATTTAACGAGTATATGTCAGTATTACATTGGCTAACAAGGACATAGACAAAAGACTTCACCATAGATCAGCAATTTCTAAAGAGAAAATAACCTACTTAATGAGTTAAAAATGAGCTTTATTAATAGATTTATTATTAACTTTAAATTCATTCATAATATTGTAGTTGTAATTTTTCATACCAAATAATTTTTTATCAAATTCCTGCAAAAAAAATTACAGTACACCACAAATTCACTCAACGAAATGGCCCCTAGCAATTTTGAAATATTTTTTATTAGTTTAATCAAAAAATTGATAAACAAAACCAGTCATAATGATGTAGGAAGCATGGTGTTTTCAAAGTGGATTGTAGATGATATAGAGAGCACATATGATGATTACTAGGATTGCTTTGAATGAGTGGGTGATGCGAATATGGTAATTCCAAAGGTTTTTGAAAGCACCGTTACAGTGTTATATTTTGTGAAGAGACAGATAATGGCTCAAATATGAATGGGACTAAGTGTCGTTGAGATGTTGGCTGGTAGATTATGGCTTGGTTAGAAAATTGTACTTATAATGAAGTGTGGAGACTTGAGGAATCAATGAGAACAGCTTAGGTTTGATATGAAGTTGGAAAGCTAGGAAGAATAATAAATTAAAAACCTTAGGCATGGATGGAACCAAGGCCTACAGAATGGTTACCGGCTTTTTCCCATTTTTGAATTTTCTTGTGCTGATGGAAGTGGAAGCTGCATTAACACAATAAAATAAAGTTTAGATGAATTATAGAAATGGTAAGCCGAGCCACCATAAGCATGGAAGCCTCAATTCTTCCATGAATGATGCCCAACACCAATGGTAAATGATGACACTATGCATCACTTCAAGAAGGAAATATAGATTTAGATACATGAAACAAAAATAACACACTTCAGGGTATAATTTCTCATCAAATAAGCAAATATCAACTTTGGGAAATCAACAAACCGCCAAACGCCTATGCACACCTAGTTTTATTATTAATTTTTTTCATTCATTTTCATAAATTTATAGAAAAAATTCACAATCAAGTTATTCGATTCAAAATAAAATTAAAACATACAAATTCAAATTTCAAGAGGAAAGAAAGCTAGCGGTTGACAAGTGAAATGGCACTTTTTAATGAAGCGCCCCCTCATTGAATTTTCACATGAATTTGGAACCACAATTGTGATGCTGGGTACATGCTTGAATCCACCTTTGGGACATGGAGCGCAGGGCACCATTTGGTTTGCATAGCACCTCTTGGACTTCGCTTCACATTGTGAAGGAGCAGTCAAATGAATCGTTGCTTATGATTTAACTTCTTTTTACAATTAACTTCTCACCAACAGCCAATAACAAATTAATTAAACGATTAAATTTTAAATTTTAATACTTCAAATTAAGAACTTATAAATATTCATTAAATTTGAACTCTTATTTTGTAATCAATTCGCCTACCTCTCTATAGCTATATGCTCATATGGAGTTTAAATTATTGTATCCAAAGCAATTTAAAAATATATATATTTTTATGGAGATTTTTGAATAAGATAATGATCATGTGAAGTTACCATTGGTGGAGGCAAAAAATGAATAGAAGCCAATTAAGGTAGAGAGCAATAAGGTGACAGGAGATGGATGGGTTTTATATGTCAAAGAAAAAAAAAGCATGATATCTTGAATAGCTCACCAAGGTAACAAAAGAAAATCACAAGTTAAATTATGCTTTGTAACCTCACCAAAGAAATTAAAAAAAAAATCTCAATCTTATCATAAGATTACTTGGAAATCAAAACCACCTTCAGACAAGAATCATAAGAATTTGAGATTTTAAATTAAACTATTATAAAATTTTACTTGAATATGAACTCATATTCCACATCCATAATCAAAATTACAACAAACAACTGCTACCCTTAGGTTCAACCCAGGCCAACATATTAATACTACTACCAATCCTAGAAGTTGGCCTTGGTTTGATAGTGGCATCGACCACGACCACCTTTTGAGCATTTGATTGGGTGATTCTAACCTCCACATATTTTTTTCATGCACTAACTAAATCCTATATAAATTTTGCACGTTGTTTTAAGCATCTTTAGCTTCATCGGCCAATCCTGGCAAAATCAAACAACTATTTAATCTTAATAAATTGCTTTGTGATGTGCATTTTGTCAAAATCTATGCTAGAAGGAGAATAGAAACTTTTATAATTCAAATATCAACCCACTAAATCGATGGCATCTTGACTTTCAACTTCAAAAATATTTTTACTAGCAAAAATTGCAGTACGCCCAACAAAAAAATTTGCAATCAGACTAAACTTCATGTCATGCTCATTCTCTAGTCATCAACGTGAATTTTCCCTTGAAGTTAGGCAACAGGTCATTACAGGCAGTTGAAATTCATTTTATATAAAGGTATTAAACATTATGTATAAGTTCTTCACAAAATTTCCCCATAAGATGCCACCAAAATGTGCCCATGAAACTTATGCATTCAGTATAATCCCTTCAGACTCAAAATTACTTGAAAAAAAATGTATCTCGAACATCTAAAATGATATTGGGGTGTATACAAACCTCATTAAAAAGATTGAAAACGGCTCTTTATCAACCTAGTCAAGTTAATGTGACCCTAGCAGCCTACTATTAGGGCAGGAAGCTAGCATGTTCAAAAAACATAAAGGTAATTGAGGGAGCTCAAAGTGGAGGTCTATGCAGCTTTCAGTCTTTCACCTTTAGTGACAGCGCATGGAAGGAGCTAAATTCCTCCCCGTGAGTGCTAAAAATCTCACATGTCCGCCAGGCTATATGGGAATCTCCTTGAAGAAAACTATCAAAAATTATCTCCTTCAGGAAGAAATTAGACCAATTTTTTTTTAGAAATTACCTTCTCTCCCTAAATCATTGTGATTAGATAGGTTGTCCAATTAACTGCCCATACAATTAGATGATCAAACACGCACTGCATAACTAAGAATTGAGCTGAACAGAAGTAACCGGCTCTAAGATGTCCAACTCTTTGATAGATTTATGGTCCAACCAAAGACAAGCTAGAAGCGAAAAAAAAACTTCATTTCTCTTGCAAAATGAATGTCCAGTATTCTATTGTTCATTGCATGTTTAGACATTAAAATTATAGTAAAATTATTCACTGTATATTCCAAATACCAAACAATGCCTTACCCTGCAGCACCTATCCGTTTAACCGCCCAGCTCTATACAAGAAAGATAAGTAAATTCTGCACAAAATTATGCAGTAATCAAGATAGTGGAAACTAGGATGACAAAACCTGCTCAAACAACAACAAACTGATAGCTAAAAATTAAAAATGAAAACAAGAGAACCTGCAAGTATCATCAATTTCATCAATCATCTTCACTTTCATCGCTATAAGATACCAAACCCCCAAGTGTGCTCCCAGGAACATTATCCAACGGCAACTTGTCCTCAGCAGAGCCTTCCGAGCCACTTGCACTGGTCACTGTTTTAGCTTTCTTTGCATGCGGCTTAACTGATATGATGAAATTTCCAGGCCTCGTATTCTGGCTCCTCTTCGCTGCCTGTCCGCTCTCCTATAAAATAGTTAACATCAGTACAATTCGCTATTAAGCTTTCAACAGGAATCAAACAGCAAGCAGCTAAGAAAATGTCCTAAACTGACGTTAGTTTTTGGTACGGTAGGCTTCTCCTTCAGCTTCTGAACTATGGAGGCTTGACTAGCTACCGCTTCCTGCAAACAGCTTATATGACAAAATATAAATGAGATGAACTCTAAACATATGATAAAGCGAAGTTTAAAATTTACTTGAAAAGAGCGAAGTTGATTGGCATCATCATCTGCTATCTGCCGCTCGTACTCCTTCCTGGACTGAAAAATTTTAAAAGATAACCATTGTTACTTGGCACAATGGAGGACAACAATTTCAAATGATGCAGGTTCAATCCATAATTGCATGACACAACCACACCTAAAATAAGCTAATATACAATGTATAATTCAGATTCATTAAAGAAAACTTATACAGGGAACAACATAAAGAGCTGCCTCATTTTCCAGTTCAAAGCCAAAGAGGCGGGAAACAATAAACTGATTTTATAGATGCAAAAACAGAAAAAGCATCAGCTGTAGTGGCATTTAAACATTGTCAAAGGAATGAACAACCATCTGAGAAAAACAATAAACTCATTATATAAGCAAAGATATTTCACAAGAATGGCCTTGATGTACTGTTCGACCTTTGACGGCCATGAATCGCCCGCATAACCAAATAGTAAATAGCTTATACCCATGCTTACCATATCCAGTTTCTCTAAAAATTCTGTCTCATCCTCATCCAGAGCTTTGGGAGGTCCTGTAATGAAACAAAATTACAAAGTATCATCCATTCAGCATCAATAAACGAAGCTTTCATAAAAGATGCAAAAAAAAGAATTTCAATGTACTGATTAAAAAGGTACTAAAGATAAAGCTATATTAGAAATGTCAACCTAAATATATAACTTAGCACGGCATTCAAAATTTGGAAGGTATCAAAAAAATTTACCAAATCTGACATTGTTCATTTGGCCAGTTGAACATTACACAAATCTGGAAACCGTACCCCTAAACTTCTTCGGCCAATTTTTACAGTAACTGTAGAATTTTGGGAAAGAATTTATTTCTCACCATTAATTACACCAATATATATAATAGTGTGATTGGCATACCGGTCCACGAATAGGAAACATGAATCATTTTAAATTAGGAATAAGTAATGACGACAACCAAAACTTAGTCATTTGTCATTTATTATTATTTAGTATAAAAAAGGCTAATAAGTTTAGGATTAGGGTATGCATGAAATTGAGACTTGAGTATTAGAGTTAGAGTTTGGGAGAGATTTACCACCATTCAAAATACTGTAATTGGGAAAGATCGTCTACCTCTCGAATTGCAGGTGTTTATCCTTTATTTTATATGTTTGTGATTATATTGTATGTTTTTAAGAAATAATATATATATTTTGCCATACTTTTCTATTGAGAATCCTATCAAAATCCCACCAAATAAGGAAAACAAAAAATAGGAAATATTTAATAAAAGGAAACACAATTAATGAAAGATATTCTGATGGAAGAAAATAAATTCATTCCTAATCAAGCATGTGGATTAGCATTTTCTTATGCCCCCTCATGCTAAGTTGTATATATTATACAAAACAAGCTTGGACTTGAATTCATCATGACTAAAGCTAGGGTTGTAATCAAGCTGAGACGAGCCGAGCCGAGTATAACATAGTTCGGATTTGGCATGGTATAATTATAATTTGTTCATGTTCATCTTGAGTTTGTGCCTGTCATATATTTTTCAAGCTTGACTTGTTTAATTTTTTTAATATTTGAACTTGATTTATTTGTGACAAGAGAACGAGTATTTACATGAGCTAATAAACGAGCTAAAAATTTAAATAGGTATCAAGATTTTCACATAAAAATCTAATATAATAATTTTACAAATCTAGTCACGCTCACTAATTTATCGATTATAAACTCTATGAAAATGAAAGTTAACTCATGAACTATTATCATATGGGATGTAATCTCTCATATTTTAGCATGATCATACTCATACTTCCAAGTTTGCACACGACTCTCACATTCAGATGTAGACGTTGGTTTTCCCAAAGTGATATGCACTCGTCATTTTTCTAGTTTTTTAAGACAATTTTGTAGTTGTCTTTCATATTGAGTTGTTGCAACATGCTTATTCTTAATCATATATAACTTATACTGATTGCACTGCACTTTCTCAACACCACATTTAAATCGGGTAGAATTTATGAGTAGAGTGGAAAAGAGAGATATACGAGAGATTAAAGTTTCAGACATCCTTACATATCGCGATCTCGTCATTACCTTCGAGCTTGTACGCCCTAGCAACTCATGGTTCCGTATGTTTCGAGCGAAATCGGGAGACAAAAAACTGTGAGAGGACAGAGAGAAAGTGTAGTTTATGGGAATTTAAAGTTAATTTTAAGGGACATTCATACATACAACATAAATCTTGTAAGTTTTCACATCTAACACCTAAATTTTAATAAAATAAATATATAATTATTAATTAATCAAAAAATATTATTGATAAAATAATATATTACTATCTATAATTAAATAAAGTCTAATTAAATAAATTAATATATCATATATGAAGTGAGTTATCATCAAACCAAATATTGAGTATTTAAACAGTTAGTTGTTGAACAACAAACGAGTTTGCTTGTGAACATAAATGAACAAGTTCAACTATGTTCATATTTAGTTCTTTTAAGCTCTAAGCTTTTAAAAATTAGGCAAGATTTTTCATTTATTACTATGAAAAAACATGATTGAGTCTTAATCAAGCCGAGTTGAGCTGTTCATCTAGAGCATTGGTTCATTTATAGCCCCAACTGAAGCTTAATAATGCTTTGGTGAAAAATATCAATAATCCGAAGTCGTATTAGAACAAAGCTTAGTTGAACAATTTCATGGTTAACCTTTTCTAAAATGAAAGTATAGTTCAATCACGATGTGTTTTGTTTTGTCGTGGCACAAAAATTTGGTTGTACTAGTAGTTGTTTGGCTATCATTAAAAAATTTTATTGTGCCTTTTGTCTCAACCTTAAGTTTCCTTAATAGTCTTTTAATCCACATTCCATTGTTGACCCTCACATATACTCCACAAGATGAATCAATTGGACATTGTGAATGCCCAAAGATGAAAGTGACTCTTCACAGATCGAACTAAATTACTTCAAGTACCATTGAAGCCTCCCAAAGATCGTTTGAATCATAAATCAGACTACGTAGATGCATTTGAAACATCTAATTTGCCTAGAAAAGACATATATTGATATGCATTTGGATACGAGCCAACAACGCGCAAATCAAGAAACCAGCAATAATATTACCCCAAATGATATTCGATCGCAAAACGAATAGCGCGAGCGTTTCAAGAATGTTGAATTTTACTAGAGAGAACACTCATTTTTCTAGACCCCGATAAGTGAGACGAAACATAAATCAAGATTTAAAAAATAATTAAAAAAAAATCAAATTCCTTGCATGTGAAGATAAGTCCATCCATACTCTGTTGGCTGCTCTATCCAATCAACTTTTGCCATCCCTATTTTATCAAAATAAAAATAGTAATAATAAATTCATTAGTAAGCCTAATCTATCAGCATGCCTAACCAAGGGCAAGAGTATTCTCGCGCGAAATAGCCATCCAATTGAACCAACAAGCATAGGGCACCGGTCAAGGTCATTGTTGGACCGGACGGCTTTCCCTGCCGATTCCCCCCTCTATTCCTTTCCTTTTTCTGTTTTTCCCTTATGGGAGTCTTTAAAATTGTTGTTTTATGGATTTATGATTTATTTTTTGCTTGTGTTTTGCTTCAGAATTCCTCTTGGATTGTTCTCCTCTCCCTACTAGAATTGTATCTGATGATGGGTGGTGCTTCGGTTGTATCTTGCTTCGAGGTGTTGTATCTTCCTCTATACTCTTCCCCAATTCTTCTCCTCCTCTTTCCCCTAGTCGTCAGCCTCCCTACATCATTCAACCACTCTGTTGCCACATTCTCGTAGTCATAACCTATTGTCCAGCTCTCCTTACCATCTTCCAGTTGTCTGCTCCTATCCCCCCTGATGCTAGTCTTATTGTCCAGCCCTCTCGACCACCCATCTGTATCTTGTCGGCCACCAAACATAGTTCTCTTTGCGGTCCAGCTCATGCCCCCATCAACCAGCACCCTTTTCCACCCTTCCTTGCAGTTTTCCATGTCGCCCCACTCTCCCGATCCCCAAAACAGTCACCAACCATTATTCCAACCAACCCAACAACCCTCAACCTTCCCCCTTACACCTTGTCGCCTTCCCGATGCTACCACCGCCATCGGATATTCTCTTCCGGTCCTAACCGAAGGGTGGGTTGTTATTGTATTTCCTTTTTCATTTTGTCGTGTTGTAATCGTAATTCAGTGCTAATAAAAAGTTGTTTTGCGTTTTCGCTAATTTCCCAACTAATTCAGATATTATTTGGTATTTGAGATAGCCTAACCCTAAATCTATCCTAGGTTTTCTAGCCTTCACCCCTACCCAAGTAGGGCTGTGAAATTGGCTCGAAGATCGTAAATCGCTTGAAAATCAAATCAAAATTTAGCTTGGATCGCAATCAGCTCGAAATATTTGAGCCGAGCTATGAGCCCAACAAAAAGATCGAATTTACTTTGATCCGATTTCGAGCTGGGCTCAGATCGAAACAAAGTATAGTTTTAATCGCCAAAAAATATCGAAAAGTGGTGGTCATCCAAGTAGGTTGTAGCCCATCCTATATTAAAAATTTCTTCGTTGTTTCGCTTCCTCACTTCCCAACGCCGCTCAAAGCTCTAACTTTCTCTGGTTCCCTCTCTCTCTCTCTCTCTCTCTCTCTCTCTCTCTCTCTCTCTCTCTCTCTCTCTCTCTCTCTCTCTCTCTCTCTCTCTCTCTCTCTCTCTCTCTCTCTCTCTCTCTCTCTCTCTCTCTCTCTCTCTCTCTTCCCCTAATATCGTAACTTGGGCAATCTCTTCCTCAGGCTCGCTCTCACTCCTTGCTACTCATACATGCATAACACTTAACTCTTCATGCATAACACATAAATCTGTTACAATATGCATATCTGTATGCATGGTCGTAATGATTTCACCACATGTGATGAGTTTCAATGTTACAATGTTCTATGATTCTACACAAGATGTTAAGAGATTTAGAAAGGCAGCCAACATCAAATGATAATATTTCTTCAAAAGAACTAATTAGAAAAAAAAAGAGAAGAAGAGCAGTATATTTTCATATCAGAAAACAGAAGTAAATTCCTCTTAAAATAATTTCAACAGCGATTATGTTTTTCCTACATGATTTCCATCAAAATGCAATTAACTGCAGATATGCATATGTTACAACACATACCTTTGAATCATTTAAGCCTTAAATGAACAGCGCAAAAAAACATGAAAGTGTTTATACATGGATTTGATTGTTTATATTTATAGATAGCAAAACTGAAAGAAAAATCAATGTGAGTTTATATTCATGGATTTAATTGTTTCATTTCTTTTGTCCACATTAGCATAGTTCAATTTTTTAATGAAGTCCTATAGCATGAAAGTGTGTATATAGGCTTCAATGTTTTGACATGTATGTTCGTAAAGAGATTTATTATAACCCGGTTTCATTCTTATTATAACTCGGTTTCATTCTTATAAAATCTCCACCCATTCTCCATCAGTCAACTTTCTGAAGTAATTTGTATCAATTAATTTGAGTGCATTTTGTGGTTAGCATGCAAACTATACATCATACTCTGAGAAAAGAACTGCATTATGAAAGTGCATTGCGCACTAAAGTGAAAGATTTTTCATTTCACTATGTTTAAGCTTTCTAGAAAGTAAAAGAATATGTTAATATGAGTACAAACTTAGTTGTTCACAATACCAATATATAATTTTTTCACATTGTTCATATATTTTTTTGGTTATTTATTGACTTAATGTTGTAAATTTTTATAGCAATAATGGTCAGTCAATCTCAAAGCAAATCTAGTAGTTCTGCAAGTGAGCCTCTTATTGAAGTAGCAACAACACCAATTCCGACTTAGAGTGTGGGTGAAATTGCATCAAATGAAGATAAAAAAGGTAAATGATAATGATCAGAGGTATGGAATCACTTTAGTGAAATATCCGTGATAGAGAAGGGAAAGATTATACAGAAGTGGAAATTGAACATTCAATTGTACTTCTTGGCGGAGCAATGATGTAAGCCCAATCGCAGACATTCAAGCAGTTATCTGGAATATTGGTGTATAACTGACTTGTGGCTTGTGAGGATAAATAGGTGTCTTCAATTTTAGGGTATCAATTGATCAATAAGACGCTAATGCATAGTTAAATTCATACTTTCAAATCACACCAACTTGCCGGATAACTTTGGACGGAGTTAGATGCATCAGCCTGGGAAATTTCTGAGCTCAGATGCGAAGACAATAATGTTGGTTTGTTTTAGCTACTTAAACTTGCAATTTCTGTCTGTATTTTTTTCTGTTTTCCAATATGATCATATATTATTTTTGTTTTTTCGTTTTTCTGATAAGTTCAAATACAACAAGTTATTTTGCACTGTTCATTTTAGGCTCAAATGATTCAATGTATGTTTTATACACATGCATATCTGCAATTAATTGTATTTTAATGGAAATCAAATGGGAAAAACATACTTGCTGATGCAATTATTTCAAGAGAAAAAATATACTTGTTGTAACTACATTGGGTTTCTTCCTCTTACTTTCTCTGTTTTGATGAAAAAATTATCATTTGACATGGGCTGTCTTCTAAACCATAGAGCATTGTAAAACTAAAAATCATCATGTGTGATGAAATGATTAGAACTATGCACATAACATATGCATACTTTAACAGATTTGAGTGTTGCGCATGAAGATTCAAGTGTTATGCATGTAAAAGTAAGGGTTTAGTCGTTAAATATGTAAATATATAAGAATTATGTGGAATGTATGTAAATGGCCCTAGATATTTTCACATTGATTTTTCTTTCAGTTTTGCTATCCATGAATATAAACAATTAAATCCATGATTATAAACACTTTCATGTGGGGCTACTTTTGTTTCTCATTTGGTGATATGGTTGGATAGCATTTCAACTAATTATAGTTGCACTTTTTGTCTGGATTTTCTTCGGGTTGCTGATATGAACATACACTATTCTTGTTCTTTTGTTTTTCTGCTAAGTTCAAAGGTATGAGTTTTATACATTTGCATATCTGCAGTTAATTGCATTTTGATGGAAATCAAATAAGAAAAACATATTTTGCAGTTGCAATTATTTCAAGAGGCATTTGTTGATATAAATATATACTATTATTGTTCTTTTATTTTTCTGGTAAGTTCAGATACTACAAAGCTATGTTTTGGTAAATTATGCTATTATGTGTTTTTCACCTAGCTATTCGTAAAGATTGCATTGGATTTGGATGTTGGATGATATGTAAATTTCGGCTATCTTCTTCATGGCCTTCTTTCTTTTCTGCTACTTTTTGTTTGTTGTTTCTCTAGTATAAGAACAGATACTTGTTAGCCATCTCTTTAGTCCATTATGACCACCATTTTTTTACATATTATACTTTCTCGGACATCACAAAAATTCATCATTTTGATTAGTTGATAATTTTTTTTAGAATTTTGATTGAATTCAAAATGAGGAGTGATTGAATTCAAAATAATTTTGATTGAATTCAAAATGAGGAGTTTTAAAATGGACCCAAATGCTTGCTATGTGATATTCAGCTAGATGTTTACAAAAATTGTATTGGATATTTGTTCTTATGCAGTTTTTGACACGAAATGCTTATTATTTGATTGAATATGAAACATTGGGTAGCTGTCACGTAGCTGTCAATTATGGAAGCGGGTCCATAAAAATTGATGTTTATGTGTTAGATGCGTGATTAATTTGATTGGAATGATAAATTTCATTGATAGTATTTTTCTATACCAAGATTTGGTTACAAATTATATGAAGTGATTTAAATTACACATTTTAGATGCTTAATGAAATGCATCCTTGCATCTAGAATGAGAAGACATGCTTATTGATATGAAATTGTTGCAATACATGCTTAGGACTGCTTATCGAGTCTAGGTGTATTTGAATTTAGTTTGTTCCTTAATCTTAGAAGTTAGTTGCTATTTTTTCTTGAATTTTGTTTCTTGTTCCTTTCTTGGCTGATTTTGAGGTCTTTTCTTAGAAGTTTGTTATTAGTTCCACGTTCAAAATATTGTAAGGCTACACAAAAGGTGTGGTTCTGATTTCTCTTCAATCTATAGCAAGAAATTTTAGTTTTTCCTTCTTTCTCATTTTCAAGAAACCAACAATTTGGTATCAGAGCACTCTTCTTAAGGGATCTATGCGTGAGTTTGAGCGGAAATGGAGATCGAAGCCAGTTTTTCCTCAGATGCTCCACCAGTATTTGACGGAGACAACTACCGGACTTGGGCAGTCCGCATGGAGACGTACCTGGAAGCTTTGGATCTCTAGGAAGCAGTGGAAGAAGACTATGACATTCCTCTTCTCCCTGAAAATCTCACCGTAACACAAATTAAAGCACAAAAGGAGAAGAAGACAAAGAAGTCCAAGGCAAAAGCTTGCCAGTTTGCTGCAGTTTCCTCTACGATCTTCACACGTATCATGTCGTTGAAAACGGCAAAAGGGATTTGGGATTATCTCAAATATGAGTAGGAAGGAGATGAAAGAATTCGAGGGATGCAGGTGCTAAACTTGGTTCGTGAATTTGAATTGCAAAAGATGAATGAGACAGAAATCATAAAGGAGTACTCTGACAGACTACTCAACGTAGTAAATCATGTCAAATTATTGGGTTCTTCTCTGGAAGATTCAAGGATTGTTCAGAAAAATCTTGTAACAGTGCCTGAAATATTTGAGACTACCATCACCACCTTAGAAAACACTAAGGATCTGTCAAAAATTGCTTTGACATAACTCTTAAGTACTTTACAAGCACAAGAGCAGAAATGTGTGATGAGGCAAGAATGAGCCGTCGAAGGAGCTCTTCCAGTCAAGCATCAAGATGATGAAAAGAATAGGAGGCCCAAGAACAAGAAGTTTCAAGCTACAAGTGGACAAAAGAAAGATTACCCTCCATGTCGACATTGTACCCTCCATGCCCTCCATGTCGACATTGTGGCAAGAAAGGTCATCCTCCTTTCAATCCAGATATTGATAAAAAATTCCTCAGTGTTGGTCAATTAATAGAAAAGGGATTCAAAGTAATGTTTATGTAGAAGGCTTGTGTGATAGAGGATGCTACAGGCCAAAGGATGTTTGAAGTTGAGATGGCAGGGAGAAGTTTTTCACTCAATCCAATGCAAGAGCAGGAGGTTTTTGGCTCTTTTCGCAATGAAAGTTCTGTAAAACATGCCCACTCATTAGAAGTTTCATTGATTAATGAGGGTAATGAAGGTCATTTAGATGATCTTACGATAATGAAGGAAACACTTCGAGTTAAAGATGAATAACTTCAGCAATTGGCCAAAGAATTACGTGCAAGAGATTCAACCATACGTGAGTTAGCAGACAAGTTAATTAAGACAGCTTAGGCTGTTGAAGTAGCCGCATCTGCAGCTCTTGCTATGGATAAAGAGAGGAGGCTTGCTTACACAGAAATTGAACGACTGACCAATGATTCAAATAAAAAACTTCAAGAAACCATTCTTAAGTTAAGAGAATCAGAAGAAAAGGTTGCAGCATTTAGCAAAGATAGAGAGATCCTGTTCAAGCAGAGAGACTCTGTTCTTCAAGAGGCATATTTTTGGCGTTCTAAGCTTGCAAAAACTAGAGAACATGTTGTTTTATTAGAAGCGATTGTAGTTCGAGTTGAAGAAAGCACCAGGGTTTCACAGGCAGATGTGGAAGCTTGATTAAAAGATGTCACTGAAAAAGCATTGTTCGCTGCAAAAGAAAAATAGGATCTATTAACATTTGTGACTGCTTTGCAATCTCAAATTCAAAGGCAACAAAGTTCCACAAAACAAGTGCTGAAAGAGAAACCCGAGTCAAGCTCAAGCTTCATCAAAACGGTGGCAATGACAAAACAAGCGAACTTGGAAGGTGATGTCGATAAATCTTGCTTAAGTGATTCAAAACTCATTCAGGTTTAGGTTTCTAGGTTTCTGGTGACAGCATGCCATTGACTACCAATGGTGTCGATATTTGTACCATTGTCATTTCTCATACCCTACGTTTCATGGGAACACTAAGCATTTCAACATAAAGTTATTTTTTCTAAGAGATGTGCAGAAAGAAGAATTTGTAACTCTGGTTTACTGAAAATCTTAAGATCAGTTGGCAGATTTGCTTAAAAAGTCACTTCCAATCAACAAGTTTGAGTTTCTAAAGCAGAAACTTGGTGTTCGCAGATCCTAAAGCAGGGAGTGTTGGAATACATGCTTAGGACTGCTTATTGAGTCTAGTTTTATTTGAATTTAGTTTGTTCCTTAATCTTAGGAGTTAGTTGCTATTTTTTCTTGAATTTTGATTCTTGTTACTTTCTTGGTTGATTTTTAGGTATTTTCTTGGAAGTTTGTTATTAGCTCCAAGTTTAAAATATTGTAAGGCTACACAAAAGGTGTGGTTCCGATTTCCCTTCAATCTACGGCAAGAAATTTTAGTTTTTCTCTTCTCTCATTTTCAAGAAACCAACAAAGATGATGCATATATTGAAGTGAAAGTTTATTTGTGGCATGCACATCAATTGACTTGCACATGAATATAAGAAGCATGAAAGCTTTAATACTGAAATGATTAAAGCTGTATACCACATTATGGCATATATCTTGAAGGTTTATGATTAGAGCTTTGTTGTTGATATTATTGAAATATTGATAATGAATGGGTGCTATACTTGTTTCTTATTTGGTGATATGGATGGATGCTTGGTTCATTCAGTTGTATTTTTCGGTGGAGCAATGATGTAAACCTAGCCGCATGTACTCAACCGGTTATCTTTAATGTTGGTCGTATTAGCCTGGGAAATTTTTAAATCAGACCAACTTGCCGGATAAGTAGAAAACTTTGGACGAAGTTGGCTGCATTAGCCTGGAAAATTTCTGACACGTGATAGCCTTTAAGAACCCTTAATTTGCCCACCTAGAGCGAGTAATTGAATCAACTTGATTTTAACTAACCAAAATTTTCTTATTACTAATAAAACATAAAGAACTTGTGATTCATAATTATTTAAATTTACTACTGTTAATTAATCACCTGCCTTGTGGGATTGTTTGTCTAGCAATTTGTGCCAAGAAAAATTCTCTTGGAGACCATGATTTAAATATACTTCCTTAGATTCTTGACCTTCATTTTTGTAATCTTCAACAGCATCTCGACCAAAAAATTCCACGAGTAAATTTAAATAAAGGGAAAAGATAGATTAGTTTTACAAATCAATATTCATTAGATAAGCAAAGAACACAAAAGTATACAGTTGAGTCTAAAAGAAACACAAGCCTGGCATAATGGAGACAATTTTATGGCGGCATGCCTCTCACCTCCGTTAACCTTAAAAAGGTCATTGGCGTCGCTTCACCTTTGTTTTCTAACAACTACGTGTTGTTCCCAAGTTTTGTCCACATTGGAATTCAACAATACAAAACAAACTACGCCAAATGGATTTCCTTCTCATAGATCATAGCATTAAATGGATTAAGGAAAATTCAAGGAAAATAAATTAAACCAAGACCACTCACTATGCTTGAATCTTTCATTAAATTCTGCATCTTTTTTCTCTTTATTCTCTCTTAAGATCTGCACGGAAGAACGTAATTATCGAGATCATGTGCAGCTTACAAAGCCGTAAAGCAAGTGAAAGTACATCCACATATTTAACGTTCTGAATATGCCAGTAAAATAATAAGAAATATCAAATAAACAGATCAAAATAGCCGAGAAACCATGGAGCAGGATTCTTTAAAACCGACCAAATGAAGCTATCATCTAACGAGAAAAATTAGATGAAGACAAGACACAAGGAAGTTGATTAATCCTATTTATTAAATTAATGTAATAGAAAATATTCCGGGCCGGCATATATTTAAAACAAAAGTTTATACATGCCATATTTGCATTACCATAAATTCATAAATATAAACTGCATAAAATGGCCTCCAAATCCTCACATCTAGAGCCGTAATGGTTATTTTTCAAAAGAATAGAGCATCAAGTGAAATGAAATATACAGTCGTGCAAGCAAAAACAACAAGAACACCTACTCTCCGCTCTCAAATTGTATTTTTCCTGAGGCAGGTTGGGCCTTGACGCTCCACTAGGTGTACCCTTATTGCTTGATCCTACAATGAATTCAGTTTGTAAGGTGAGGCGGTCACCTAGTGATGATGTTGTTTCTCCACCTTCAAAGCTAGGGCAGGTACATCGAGTAGGGACCAATATGGTTGCTGCTACGCCACACTACAAATAGATAACCTTAATCCTCCAAGAAATCCTATCATGTGTGCTCTTCTAGTTCCACCAACTCACCTTTCAACATGAGTTGCTCGAAATCAGTTATCTACCTCTCCACAGAAGAATCTCTTAGTGCATGTTATGGAGTTTTATGAACATATCATGTTGATAATGTGGAGGAAGGTATTTATGTTGCATCCCTTTTTTCATCTTAAAATAAGTAGTGATTTTATTGTTTCCCTCACATTGGCAAAGACACTTCAGATTCTTCCACCACGAAGAAGCATCCTTCCTGTGCTTGATGGCTGTAAATTCAACTTTATTATTCTAGAGAACATCTTCGTAATCAAAATTCAATTCACTGTTTAGAGTCACTCAATGAATTCATTCAAGTCCATGTGACCGTCAAATTTTGACAAATTCAACTTTCTCCAAGATCTTGGCTCCTCCTCCTATATTTTATATCAAATCGTTGAGATATTGATTCTTCATCACTAGAAACTTATTGATGGAAGAGATTCACGTCTACCCTCATTCTGACGAGCTACCTTTGTGACTATGAGTGACCTCATCAGGATGTTTTTTTTTAAAGGCGGCAAGTCTCTATTGATTTCGTAGGATTTCTCATTGTATATCCTCCGTAGTAAGTTCATGAACACCTCGTGAGGGTTTCTCCTTGGCAACGTAGCGACTTGTTCTTTCAATGGAAGTTTCAATGGAAAAGTAAAAGGTGATTTAGGGTAAGGTAAGTGATGAAGGGGAAAAAAAGTTGTAGGTCAAAGGTTGGTCGAGTGTTTAGAGTTTGGGTGATAAGCGTCAGGCCATATTTTTGGTGGAGGTCTAAGTGATGTAAAACTTTTTGGTTTAGATGTAGGAAACACAAATCCCTAAATATTTTTTTTATTTTTCGGGCTCTTATACCATATAACACTGTTCTAGGAGAAATATTTGCGTATGAAAAAGGTACGCAGAGTTGCGTACATTTTAGGTTATACGGAGGGTATAACTAGGTTACACTTAAGTTATACCTCCTTGTAATTCTTCTTGTAGCCTAAGTATAACCTAATTATACCCTCCGAATAACCTAAAATGTACATAACTCTGTGTACTTTTCCGTACTCAAATATTTCTCTTATTCTAGGGGGCTCCTAGAATGTGTTAGAGAATACATAGGTAAGTTGTATGAAGGGCCGAGGAAGCGTTAGGAATGATAGCAGCTAATTTTTGGCATCAACAGTGGCAGGATAGCAAACCGGAAGTGAAAAATTAAGGTCTTCTCCTTCCTGCTGTCAAACAGCAGTAGCAAAGAGCAAATGGTAAAATGGTGAGGGATGGGCGGCAAGGAGAATCCGCCACATGTTCCTAAGCAAGATACAAACACCACTTGCAAAAGAAAGATGATATAGTATTCTAAAAAGCATAAAAAAGATAACGTCTCCAAACACAAGCATAACAATCAAAATTGTCTAAACAATAAAAACACACACATAAACAAATACCTCATAGCAGGAACCCTAATTTGAAATAATGAAATTGGAAAAAAACAATAAAAAAGAAAAAAAAACAGGTTGAATAAAGAATCGGCAACACTGTGGTTCAGTACTCGCGACATCGCATGAGTTTCCCAAATCACACGATATCACAAAATAGGTTCGATCGAAATCGCAATTTACACAATTTGAAAGCTCCGCGTCAACCCAATTTAGAATAAACCAGGTAAATTTAATTATTTTAAAATACGCCGTAATTTTTGCATCCCTCGAAATTTATCCAATTTGTTTTTATAAAGTTATACATTTTGAATCGATCAACTTGATATATAGTACCATATATAAATCATTAATATATGGGTTTATAAAAAAATATAATTTAATAGATTAACTTAATTAACCTAAATTCTTGATTAAAATGAGTAACCTTTGTTAATTTAAAATCTCAATTATTGGAGCATCTCCACTTCCGGTGAGATGCATTTGTTTAATTAAGAGTCTGTTCGGGGCAGCTATAATTGTTTAAAGAAAAAGCTCTAGGAGAAAGAAACTGCTATAGAAAATCTATTGTCAGTAAAGTTGTGTTTGTTAGGTTAGTTCGATTTTGCATTACTTGTGTTGCAGTTGATTTTAAAATAAATACTATATTGCCCATATATATAAATACATACATACATATTTAAGAGAAAATGGTACAGATGGGTTGTATGAGTGGGCCCAAACAGGCACCCAACCCACACGGTACAACACAAAAAAAAAATAATAATAAAAACCCAAAAATAGATAGTACATATAAGAACAATCGAGTCGACCCAATTTAGTTCTATCTCTGCCTCTAGTTCTCGGAAGGGAACCAGCTAACAAATTGGAGAGATGCGTACCATTGCCCGAAGTAACCAAAGTATCATCCATTAGATTCCTTAGCTTGAGTAAATCTTCATTCTTCTTCTTCCTCCTGAAACTGTAGACCTGTCATTCATCATCCGAAAATTGTTGCTCATTCGGATGAGGTGGTGTGGTAGTGTTGTATAGTGTTGTAGTAGAAAAATTGCCAACAGTTGTACCCACAATAGGTTCTAGTGTATATGTGGTATGAGTTGTCGCCTCAATCCCAGATACTCCCTAAAAATGGGGAGCTGCAAGGTTCTCCTGATTATCAGTTCGTGTAGGTAGGGATCCTTCAGTATTGTTTTCAATAGGGTTTGAAAGTGTAGGTTGCTCAGCAGAACCATCCAACTTCATATCAATCACAGATACAGTATTTTCAGAGGGATCCACCGGGGCAATTAAGTCAGACACCAAATCCTGTCCTATGGTAGTTTTCTCTCCAGGTGGAACAGATATGTCCAGAGCAGTGGGGTTAGATCCATCTGTATTCACTTGATTTTTAGATTTCAAATTAGAATGAAGATTATGGCATTTATCAAGTGTATGCCCAAACATCTTACGATGTGAACAATAAGGATGTCTATGCTCCATGACGATTTGTTCTCAATATCCATTATAAGTTATGCCCAACCAGACTTCAGTAACATCAGGTAAAGTAATATCTTTTTCCACAAGTATTCTAGCCACTGAATGTTTGGTTAGGTTGAAAGTGAGTAGATCTAACTTCATAGGGTCCCCAAGTATGGCCCCAATAGAGTAAAGAACTAAATGATGAAAAAAGTGCAACTTGAGACCAGGTAAACTAAACCATACAGATATAGTAGAAGATTCATGATTATGGTCAAAATTAAGAGACCGCTTGAGTAACTTCATTGATTTGTCTGCAATGTTAAGATATTTTTTGAAGAAAATCCGAGTGTAGTCTTCAGTCATGGTTAATTGAAACAACACGTGTCTCTCATCCATGAGCCCCTCTGTTAGTTTGAGATCATCAAAACTTTTCCTGATAACTTTAATAGGTGGGTGACCCCACCGAAATTTTCAAATAAGAACGAACTTGAATTTCTCAATGAGGGTTGAAATTTCTAACTCAGAGAAAAAAAGTTTTGTTTTCCCGCTTAAGGGATGGTACATATGTGTGTGTGTGTGTTAATTGTAAGTTAATCATTTTAGAATTAACTCATGTATAACAACATAAATGAATTTAAGAAATTCTCAATAAATCAACAGTTCATATCCACAATCATAAATCAATGCATTGCAAAAACATGAATTAAATTAAAAAGTAAAAACCGTAATGTTCATAGTTCATTATGAAAATAAAAGACTAGTGTTCATAAACAGTAATATATAAAGTTCATGTACTATTATTTTAAAAGAAGTGACGATGGTAGTGAATCTGTTTATCAGGGACCATTGACATAAAAGTCTCCCTTTTAATAAGTTCTTCAATAAATTTCATTGCGAAAAGATAACGAGGAATGCCATCAAAATTTTCTTGAGTTCGATCAAACACTCATAGCATCAGATATTGACGGTGGTGTCTTGACTATAGTGGAGGAGAGGTGCATGCAAAGAAAAGTTGTGAAATTTGTCCCGAAAAAAATCTCGCACACATCATTTTCTTCCACCATTGTCTTCTGATGAAGATGGATGTTTAAGACTACTACTATGTTTGCATGACATTTCAACAGGATCATATGAGTTGCCTTAATCTTCACAATTCTAACTCTAATTAACTAAATTTTAATAACTTCGAGCATGAACACCCATGACAACAACAACTCCAAACATTATACCAAGTTTTTCTTCCAATTCAAGATATATACCAGAATATCTAAATTATTTAGCTTCAGGTAGTACCTATGATAAAAAAGAACGTAAGTCTAAATATAAAGTACTCATGCATGTGTTCAAAAAGAAGAATAAATTTTACATCTATCTTTTCTTTCCACCACTCGGTCGAGGTACTAATAACTTTAGCTTAGTTGCACCTTATTTTAACTCCGTCCACACGTTCTAATCTTTTTTAAGTCATTTATTTTTTTAACTGAGCCCTGTCAAAATTAGTCCCAGTTTTTTTCTTAAATTTCTTGATTATATTTTGTCAACCCTCGCTATTAAAATATGTGTTGTGTGGTAGGCCAATTGCCCGCCTTAATCACATACAAGCATATTTCACAAAATCTTATTTTAATATCTCTCTTCCAAGTAGCACGTGTATTTTCCCAACACAAAGATATGTAATATGAAGGAATTAATTACAATGTCACATAAATATCAAAGCTACTAACAATTATTAAAGTGCTGTCTTTCATTGGAAAGAGAAAAAGTAAAACGGCAAAAGTAGAGGCATTGGAAGCTTAAACAACAAATCATATACATGTATGAAAAACTAACATGAAATTTGAATGCCCTTAAGGGTGAAGTGCAGAAACATTTCATATCTCAGAAGATATGGCATGTTGCAAACTTCTAGATGGTTAAAAACACTTAAATGTAAAATTCATTTTTGCTGCTTTTGTCTATCAAGACTATTTGTTTGCACACACCTAATAAAACAGAAAATTTGTTTGCTTCTGAATTTACATATCTAACACCTAAATAACAAACTTTTGCTTGATATTGTAAGAGAACTTTGAAAGCATAACCAGAAACGTTTCCTCGTACCACACTAGGGCTGTCGAATTGGCTCTTCGTTTGTGAACAGCTCATGTTCGTCTCGTTCTTTAAGCCTAATGAGCCGAACACGAACAATTTTTTAAGCTTGAAATGTAAATGAGCCGAACACGAACAAAAATTTGTTTGCTCGTGTTCGGCTCAAATTGGCTTGAAAATATATATATATATATATATATATATATATAATACGCTGACGCGAGCGCCGCTGACGGGAGCTCTGCTAGGGTTTGGAGCTGCAGGCGATTTCGTGGCGACTCGGAGATGCTAACGACTGCACGATAATCTCAACGGCACCCCCTGGTGAGATCCTTCCGGTTTTTCTGTTTTGGCCTTCCCCTCGCTCTCGGTTTTTATCTCTCGTCCTCTCCTCTTTACGGCCATGGTTAAGACTTACGCTGGGGTCACTGCGGGGATTTCTTCATCTGAGTCTCCTCCGAAGTTTGTCTTCCCTTCTTTTCATGAATCGCTTGTTCTTGGAGGTGAATATAGTTTCATTAAATCTCAAGGTTGTAAGGGGGGCAAAATTGTGTTTTTTCTCTCCGACTCTGAGAACACTATTCTCGCCTCTGCTTGTCGTTTTCATTTAGTTGGTAAATTCTTTTATGGTCTCCCGAAGTATGATTTTTTTATGAAGAACTTTGAGTTGTTAAAATTATCGGGAGTATGGAAGATCGGGGCCTTAGATAGCCGACATATTCTGATACAACTTTTTAATGAAGATGATTATGCTAAGCTTTTTGCCCATAGAACTGTCCATTTTAGTGATGTTTGGATGAAGGTCCTTAAATGGACAACCGAGTTTGACCCCAAAACCGAGCTTTATATTATTCTTGTTTGGCTTAAAATTCCTGGCCTGAAAGTGCATTTGTTCAATCATGAAATTTTATTCTCAATTGTTGTCATGTACGGAAAGTCTTTAATGCTTGATGCTCATACTTTCAATCTAACAAGGCCCTCGGTTGCTAGAATATTAATAGAAAGGGATGTCACCTTCCTCCTCCGAAGGAGATTTGGATAGGCACTAGTCACATTGGTTACTGGCAATCGGTTTTGCTTGAACAGCATCCATATTATTGTATGCATTGCAGCATGTTTGGTCATGATTCTAATCATTGTTTTCATTTACATCCTGAATTAAAGAAGTTCCCTACCACTCGACCGCCCCCTGGTGAGCAGAAATCTGCTCTTCCTACTTCCTTCCAACCATCTATGCAGACTGCTGATGCTGTCATGGTTTCGGTTGACCCTCTAACCGTGGATGTTGCGGCTGTAGGGGGTTCGAATGATTTGTCTGCTCCCTCTTTAGATGCTACCAGGGTGCCTCCTGTTAGTATGGAAGCTGAGATGACTCATGTGTCTTTTCCCGAGGATGTTACAATTGGTAATTTTGTTAAACCATCTGTTTTCCCTGAACTTCAAACTGAGCCCTCCACTCACATACTTACTGTATCACCCAATCAAACTGACACTGCTAATCCCGCTCAGCCTTCAACTACTGGGGTTACTTCTTCACAACAAGTCCCATCACCATTAGTTATTTCTGCCTTAGAATCTGAATGGCAAATTCAGAGATATAGCAGAAAACAAGGTAGAAGCTGAACTTCCAAAATTGACACAATGACACAACCAAATACTACTGATGTCACTTATCACTCAGAAGGTGAGCAATTGCACCTACCCCGTAGGATTGCTAGTGGGAGGGTGTCATGGGTCATAATGTTTAATCGTCTAAAGCATTTATGTAGGGTCTATAAACCTAGTATTCTTATACTTTTGGAGCCACTTGTTTCGATTCATAAAGAAAACATCATTAAAAAGCTCAAAAGTTATTTGCATTTTTGCAATGTGAACAACAAAATTTGATTATTTTGGCAGAAGGATATCACTGTTAATATCATTGATGACAATGTGCAATATGTTCTCATTCAATATCAATTTGAAATGTTTTCTGGTTGGGCTACATTTATTTATGTCAGCTTTCTTTTAAGGGATAAACTCCTTCTTTGACAACAACTTACTCATATGGGGGTTGTCATTACTGATAATTGGTTCGTTAGAGGTGATTTAAATATGATTATGTCGCCTACAGAGAGATGGGGAGGTGCTAAGGTTGACACAAGTCTTATAAACCGTTTCTGTGAACACATTGAGGAAGCTGGCTTTTATGACTTAGGTTTTCTGGTCCTCCTTATACTTGACGGAGAGGTTTTTCTTATGCAATGTTTGGACAGATTTTTGGAAAACTCTCTGTTTTTGAGTTACTACAACATTATACAAGTCAAACATTTGAATCATGCTGCTTCGGATCACAATCCTATTTTGCTTACTTTAGTTTTTCATTCCAAACCTTCTCGTTATCATTTTAAATTTCTTAATGTTTGGGCTACTCACACCACTTTCATTGACATGATTAAGCAGACTTGGGTTTCTAGAGGAAGTGGAAATCCTTGACTTACTTTGTGGCAACTACATAAGAATGTGATTTTTCATTTAAAGAAATGGAACATTGACACTTTTGGTAATGTCCACTCTAGGGTTTTAAAGGCCCAACAGGAGGTGGATTCTTTAGAAGCTCAGGTGATTGCTACTCCCGATCTCGTGTTTAAACTAGCGGATGCTCATCACACTCTTTTAGAAGAAATTTCTATGGATGAGGATTTCCTTCGACAGAAAACTTCTGATAATCATTTCAAGAATGGTGACAGAAACACCAAATATTTTCATGCTACTATCAAACATCGCCGTAACATTAATACCATCATCAAGATTGTCACTGAGGATGACTCTGTTCTCACTGATATTGATCAGATTGGTTCTAATGCTGTTAGATTATTTTTCTTCTCTTTATGCTGATATTCCACCTGTCACTGATATTATTTCTGATTTTTTTGAGGACCAGAGAGATATGATTTCCAATCTCAATTTGTCTGACCCTCCTACTAAGTTGGAAATTTTCAATGCCCTTAAAGATATTAGCTCACAGAAGGCTCCTGGCCCTAATGGTTTCACCTCCACTTTTTATATTTTATGTTGGAGCATTATTAAGAATGATGTAGTGCTGGCTATTCAAAGCTGTTTCCAGGGAGTTGACCCTATAAAGTATTTCTCTACTACTTTGAATGTTCTCATCCCTAAGTCTAATACAAAATCACACTGGAATGATTTTAGGCCCATCCACTAACCTCGGTTGTCTCAAAAATTATCAGCAAAGTGATTGTGGCCCGTCTTCAACCTCTCCTTCCTTCTCTTATTTCTCCTCAATAATCGGCCTTCATTAAAAATCGTGACATTTCTGATAATATTCTATTGGCACAGGAAATTTTACAGGATCTTGAAATAAATTGCAGGGGTGGCAATCTGGTTATCAAACTTGATATCATGCAGGGGTTGATAAAAATTGCAGGGGTGGCAATCTGGTTATCAAACTTGATATCAAAAAAGCATTTGATACCTTAAATTGGAATTTCATCATCAACGTTCTAAAAGCTAGAGGTTTCAAAACAAATTTTTGTTCTTTGATTAAAAGATGGTTTGCCAACAATTATTATTTTGTCTTAGTTAATGGAAACTCTTATGGTTTTCTCTTATGTTTTCACTGCTTCCTGGGGCATCAAATAGGGAGACCCTCTTTCTCCTATTATTTTCATTTTAGTTTTTGATTATTTTTCTAGGATGCTTAATAGTTTCCAATTCTCACATCCCCATGCTCAGTTTTCCCACAAAGCCAAAATGACGGTCTCTCACCTTACTTATGCTGACGACGTTATTATTTTTACTAATGCTTCTAAACCTGCCATAAAACAAATGATGGGGCTTCTACAGGATTTTCAAAACTGCTCCGGTCTTCGTTTCAATAGTGACAAATGTAAGATGTTTTTTGGCAAGTAGGTTAAGCAACACATTACTCATTGGGGAGTTATGTTTACAGGATTTCATCATGCCTCTCTTCCCCTTAAATATCTTGGGGTGAAGTTGATAAGGGGAAGGAGGAAACAGATACATATGGATGATGTGATTGATAAAATCAAATGTAAAGTATATGATTGGAGAAATGTTTTCCTTCCCACTGCGGGCAGGATCTCTTTACTTACTAGTGTTCTTCAAAGTATTTCATTATATGCTTTGCAAGTGTTCAATCCCAAGAAAAGTACTATTTGTACTGTGGAGAAGCTCTTTAATAAATTTATTTGGGTGGAGAATGGTGCAAAGAAAATTTGGAGAGTACTTGGCAAAAAGTTTATAAGCTTAAAGAGGTTGGTGGCTTTGGTTTTAAAGTACTAAAACATATTGTTGAAGTGAACCTTTGTAAACTTTGGTATAAATTTAGATTGGGTTTCTCTCTTTGGCCATGTTTCTGAAGCAAAAATATTGTGCTCATATTCATCCTTCCGTCTCGTGGAAAGTTGGAGATTTTCGTATTTGGAAGGCTGTGGTAAATGCTAGAGATACAGTGAATGGTTTCATTTTTTGGGACATTGGGGAGGGGAAGATTTCCTTCTGGAATGATAATTGGGGTTTTTCACATAATCTGGTTTATCTCACTCTCCTCATTCTAACTCTTTATTGGTCTCGGATTTCTTTGCTAATGATGGTTGGGATTACTCTAAGTTATGTTCAATGGTTGGGGAACATAATGCAAAGCATATTCTCACTATCCTCATTACTCCTACTCATAGGGATCTCCCAATGTGGAAAAAAAACAATTCTCTCTCGGTTTGCAAACTCATTTATGGCACTCTACACTCATATTGGGATTGGATATGGGGGAAATGGATTTGGCATAAATATTTATCTCCCTCTATATCATTTTTTCTTTGGAGATATCTTAAGTCTTTAATCCCAATTGATGATATTTTTAAGCTTAAAGGCTAGAAATTAGCCTCAAGATGTCATATGTGTAAAATGCAGGATGATATAAAACACATTTTCTTTGAGTATGTTTTCTTTTTAGATGTTTGGGATATGATTGGCTCTTATTTTGGTTTCTCATGGATATATAGAGGTTCTTTAACTAGTTATTTGTGGCAATTGAAGGATTATGATGCCTGTCAGGAGAGGTTTCCCCTCCATTTATTGGTTCTTTGATTCCTTTGAAACTCCAGAAACAGCTTTAAGTATCACACCTCTCCCCCGTCTACTTCTATGATTGTTTTCTATGTGATTGCCTATTACAATAAAGTTTTACGAGCTAGCTCTTCTATGGTTAAAGTTTCTAAGCCCCCTCGGCTTATTACATGGACTCCCCCGCACGCTAATTATGTGAAATTAAATGTTGATGGTTGTTGGCATCCTGATTATGCTGCGGTTGGGGGCTTATTTAGAAATTCTGAGGGGAGATGTCTTTGTTATTTCGTTTCCCCAGTAATTACTGAAACTCCATTGGCTGTAGAATGTTGGGGAGTTTATTTGGCTTTACTGGTGGCTAACATTTTCAATTTTCATAAATTAGAGGTGGAGATGGACTCTAAAATGTTTTATGATATTTTGGTTGGTACCTCTTCTCTACTCTGGGATTTTGTTGGTACCTTTAAAAGAATACTAGCTCTTATAGCTGATAAACATCTTGAGGTTAATTGGAAGTTTATACATAGAGAGGGTAATTCCCCTGTCGATTGGCTTGTCAAGCATGCAGGGGAGATCTGTCACGTTGGCATACACCCCACTGCCCCTCTTCGAAGACTCATCATTGGGGATACTTTAAATTTTCCTTATGTTCGGTTTTAAGTTTTTTATGTTTTTGTGGCCATCAAATGAAGCTTTATTTGGTTTGGTTGGGCATTACTGCTTTTTTTCTTGCGGTTCCCTTCTATTTTGTTTGGCTTGGTTGTTTTTATCACTTGTTACAGGATGCTCTTTTTTTGGAGTCACGGGCTATGCTGGAGTCCCTGCTCACGATCTTTTTGGAGATATCTGTTATGCCAAGGACAGCTATTCTGCATAATTTTCTTTATTTTTTCTCTTTTCAAGATACTTTCAAGATATACAAGTACACAGGATTACTCTTTTTTGACTTTTTTGGTTTTTGGGTATACCTCTATTTTGGAGATTCTTTTTTGGGTGAGTTGTAATGCGGGGAGAGAGACCACTAGGGGTGAGTTAATTGTATTTTTTGTGTTTTCTAAAAGGGGGTCCTCTCCCCCTCCCTATCCTTGTATCCTTTTTTAAATATTAATGCGTAGGGGAACCACCGCTGTTCTTTCCTCCAATATATATATATATATATACTCGTGGTGTCGTCTTCCTCGCTCGGCTCTGCTAGCGTTTCGCCATGGCAAACCCTAGCAACAGTTACGGCTTCGTTGTTTCCTCTCGGTGTCTTCGCGCTTGATTTTGTTCGTCTGTCGCGCTTCTTCTCCGGCTCTGAGGAGGCTCGTCTCCCGCTCACGTGTTCTGTGCTCGATTCTGCTCCTCTGCAACCCGTCTCGCCGCTCGCGTGTTCTACGGCTTAGTCTCGCGGGAACTGTTCGCGATTTATGTGTTCTCTGCGCTCGTCTCGTCTCACCGCGTCGTCCCCTTTTTTAGTTTCGATTAATTCGACACGATTTTTTCCCTCATCTACTTTCTTCTCTAAACGTCGCACCTATCTTGAGGATGGCTTCAGACAAATCCTATGCAACTGCCGTTGTCGGTGTCCACGCCTCAGGCACACCAAAATTGTCATTTTTCCCTCCGTTCGAGTGGGCGGAGGACATCAAGAAACGTGATAAGAAGAATGGGAAGTCTGTCATCTTTTTTATAGAAACTAAAGGTATTCAACTTGCTTCCTCATATTGTCTGAATTTGGTTGGAAAATTTCTATATGGTCATCCCAAAATGAAGCTCATTCGCAAAGAATTTAAACTTATGCATCTTGTTGGAGAATGAAAAATTGGACTATTAGATGGGAGACACATTCTTATTCAAATTAGCAATAAAGAAGATTACATGCGCTTATTTGCTAGAAGAATAATATGAATAGATAACAGAGCAATGAAGGTTTTGAAATGGTCATTGGATTTTAACTCACATACAGAACTGTCAATCATTCCAGTTTGGATTCATCTCCCTGGTCTGAAATTTCATTATTTTTTTTCAAAAAATATTTTGCTCTATTGTCTCAACTTATATGAAGTCACTCAAGACGGACATTCATACTTTTAATATGTCCAGTCCTTCTGAAGTCAGAGTACTTGCTGAAAGAGACATCACTTCACCTGCTTCTAAGAAAACTTGGTTGGGCACACAGCACCATTGATATTAACAAAAGATAGATATTGAACATTTTCTATCGTATTGTTCGAACTGTCGTATGTTCGGACACTCCAGTTCTCAATATCACCATCTACACCCCCAACTCAAACCAAAAAAGCAAACTGCTCTGCTAGAGGCTATGATTCCATCTCCTCCTGACCAGCTCCCAGTTTTTGACACTATTGATCATCAAAAGGATACTCCGGACGACGTCACAATCCCCGCAGGCAATATGACAACTATTCAATCCCAGTTGAAGCTCCCTCGTCTTGGAACCTCCTATCGTGGGGGAGAGGGAGTTTCTTCAAACCCCGCCTGCCCTAGAACCTATCACTGATAATACAAGTGGAAATACTTCTACTGCTTCACTACCGTCTCATCAGGCCAGAAAGACGTTTCTTAGGGTCATGGGGATCAAGACGTGTAACGACCAACACCTATTCAACCACCTTTGGAATCTACTGATCAGATGAGTCAATCATCGAATGAGGAATGACAGGTTTACACATCCAGTTACACATCCAGGAGTTACACATCCAGGAGAAAAAAGAAGAATAAAGATCTACTTGAGCTCAGAAATTTGATGAATAATACTTTGGTTACTACGGGTAATGGTGCTCACCTTACCAATTTTTTAGCCGGCTCAACTCAGAGAACTAGAGGCAGAAGGACTAAAGTAGGACGTCTCGAGCACTTTTGTGCTCTTTTGTAGCTTTTTGCTTTTTTACCTTTATATATATTTGTTTTATTTGGGTTTTGTGTGTGTTGTATTGTATGAGTTGGGCTTTCTATAAGACCCTCTCATACAACATTTCTGTATATTTTTCGTATTAATATATTTGCCCTCAACTCTGTTCCTAGAAACAGAGACAGAGGCAGGACCAAGCTGGCTCGTCTCTAGCAATTTGTTTTCTGGGAGTTCTGAATTTTAGAGTTTTATCTATGTTTTATCTTGTTTAGGATGTTAGTGTTTGTGCATCGTATGGGTAGGGCGCCTTTATTGGGTCCTCTCATACAACATTTATGTATCTTTTCAATTTCAATAAAATTCGCCCTTGGGCGTTTCAAAAAAAATACACACACACATAATAAATATTCATAAAATTAAATATTATAAATTATAATTAATTAAATTTATTTTTTAAAAAATTACTATAATTTAAAAAATTAAATCCTATAAATTATAATATATAACAAATTATTAATAATAATATATTAGTATTACTTATAAAAATTTTATGTAATATGAATTATAAAATTAACATAATATACTATTTATATACTAAGAAAACTTGAAGACACCGCTCTCGAAAGTTCTCGATTCGGACTTCGTTATTTTCCTCTTCTAAGTCATCTCTTCTCCTCTCAAAATCAAGAAAGGATTTCGGCCGCAACACGCTCAAGGTTTGTCGTTTGCATTCGTCTTCCAATTTCTTCTCCTAGTTCTCCTCGGACAATCGATTGTTCAGTATTCTTGCAACTTGCTCGATATTCTTGCTACCGAGAAACGCGAAAGGGCTCGGCCGTGACTAACTTAGGGTTTGTCGTTTGTGTTCGTCTTCCAATTTCTTCTATTTCTCATCAAACAGTCAATGGCTCGGTAATCTTGCTTGGCTGTTTGATGTTCGTTTGGCTATCAAAGTGTTATCTTCTTGCTTCGTTGCTCAGTATTCTTGCTTCATCACTTATATAAGGTTTTTTTGTGACATTTAGCTCTGTTATTGTGCATTTGTGCGGTGATTCATATAAGTATTAGTGTTTGTGTTGTGATTTGACTATTGCCTCTGGATTTTTTTTTTTTTATGGGTGATTTTGTGAAAAATACCATGCTTTCTTCCTTTTCTTTTTCAAAACAATAATATTTCTGAAATGGAATTTACATATCATAAGAAGCGCTTTCTGTGCATTTATGATGCTACTAGTTCGGTACCATGAAATATGAAATGGGATTTACAGATCATAAGAAGCATTTTCTCTAGCAAGTAATCCAAGAAATGTTTGTTCGGAACCTTGAAGATCTCACACAAAGAATTTGAGAAAACTATGACAATCCAGAGTGTCTAATTAAAATGTTTTTGTACCATTGGGTCGTCTTCTGAGGGGCATGAATTTCCAAGTTGTTTGGGCATAGTTGCAAAACATTGTTAGTGGTACCAATGTTTGTAGCATGAATGTGAAAATCAGAATTGAATATCATTTTGTACTGTTCTGTGTGTGCACACAGTATAATTAGTCAATATAAAGGTTAAAGGGTTTGAATTTTGTGTCAGGCAGGGTACATGTGTTTATCCATCATGATTTATTATTGGATTGTTTTTATGAGGTGGATGCAACAAATTTTGCTGTCAAACTTTCTCAATCACCATACTGTTGACAGCAATATGGTTGTTAATCCTACATTCATGTTTCTCCCTTCTGTCCCCTTTGTAATGTTGAGAATGAGTCCTAAACTCATCTCTTCTTTACTTTCTCCTTCTCAGATGTGGTTCTCAAAGGGTGGTTACCTTGGACATCAATCTATTTGCATGCTAGATTTGATTCATATGTATATTAAAATGACATGTACATGACTAATGCAAACCCTCAAATGCTAAGTAGTAGAAATCATGTGGAGAAGAAGTTTTTCTTATCTAAAATAATGAATAAGACTGTTTCATTAATCATTCATTCATATCAGGTGTATGATATTGAACTTTATTAATTTATTTTGTATCATATACCAAGAAGGGTTATTTCTATCATTAATGTTGTCCGGTTATTACAATGTTGTTGAATATCTAACGTTGATGGTTATCTAATGTTGTCGGGTTATCACACTTTCAATTGGTTGTCATAAGATGCTATTAGAGGCTATGGTGATAATAATTGATAAAATTTTATGGCATACGTGTTTGCAAACATTTTAAGATAAGAATATTAAAAGTTGCCTAAGATTATTATTCTTATTCTTTCATATTTTGGAAAGAAACACTTATGCAAATCATAATGGGGGATTATAATTGTAAGCTTTGAATCGGGAGAGGTAGATGTAACTCATTTTGGTGCATGCAATACTTGATTTGCAATTTTGAATACTAATTGCAAATCAGATCCGTCCAGTCAAGATCATGTGTCTCTTATGAGTGGGCCAAAGTGATTCCTCGTGCTTAGTGTATAGGCCCCTTGATTGCTTGATGGAGACTCCACATTGTTTCTTCTGCTGAAGTATTGGATTGTATTTGATGGTAAAAATTACAGACTATTGATTGTTGTGCCTAAATAAATATGATCAGCCTTCATCTTCTTTCTTCTTTAAATCTGTCTAAATCTCATGAGGCACATAATAAGAGGCTGATCAAATGTGAATAGCCAGCCATTTGGATATTATTATTCTTCATATTTACTATCTTTGCATATAAGAAAAGTAAAAGCTATGAATTGGGAGTATTGCTGAACAAGTTCCATTTTTGTCTAGGTTCATTTCGCTATCGATGTGCTGACTAGGCCACTAGGAATTTTGGTTTTGCTCAGTTAACCTGAGCAGCTAGTAGTAATCAGATTGTAGGATCAACATTGTGCGATCTGCTTTTAATGTTCCCATGAAAGAATAGTGTTAGATATGTAAATACAAAGAAATTTGGTGGTATGTATGTAAATGCCTCTTTTGTTAGAAGATTTGCATACGTCCCACTCCATTTTTATGTATCTACATGTTGACCTCATTTTTAGTGAGGCCTTAGTCTCTTACTCCCAGAACCCAAAATCTAACCTTAGGAGTTCTTTGTTGACCATCATAGCAGACTAGTAATGGAGCCCACCTCCCGTAAAACTTCAAACAACTTCTTGACTCATTTTTGTGAAGAACTCGCATGAGGCATGAAAGAACTCGCATGAGTGGTTCCAAACACTCAACTTCTAGTTGTAAGGGCTAAGGGTCAACATGTAGAGGGACCGAAAATGAGTTCCTATAGAATCAAACAGCCTTAGGTGAACCCTTTGTGACTCAGCAACGCACTCGTCATTGTGACCCAATTACTCGCGAACGCCGCAATTCACGCATTCACTGCACCACACACAACTTTGACTTGATTTGACTTGCCCACCAGTGAGTTTGTCCGGACGACCTCGGATGACGAAACGAACCGCACCGACGCGTCCGGATAATCAACTTTAGGCGGGAAAGACACTCATATCGTTATGGTTTCACACGCGAGTAATTAACACGAAAATCGATGCACAATTTTTTTTTATTAGCAGGATGCGGGCCCGGGCTTAACTCGGGTTCGACTTGGGTTGGATGCGGGTTGAACACGGGCTAATCACCCCAACTCAAATATTTTCAAAATTCAAATTTTAAATTTCAAATTGAACATTTAATCTCACATTAATCAGGTCAAATTGAAATTTAATACTTGCCTAATGAGCTTCCCCCCGCATGGAAGATATTTAATTTGGCGCTTAACCGATACTCGAGTCTATACCTTTACTGCTCTCCTCCCTCAACATCGAAGCACTCACCTTCTTCTCCTCTCTCGCTTGCCTGGCCCTCTCCTCTTTTGCGAATAGAAACACTCCTTCCCCTCTCTGCCTCACGCACCGAAGCCACAGACTGCGCCTCCTCTCTTCATTGAATCCCTTCTCCCGCCCGGCTCGTCTCTCCTGCTCGATACTGAAACCCCACTCGCCGGCTCTCCTCCCTCGACCGAAGACCGAAGCATTCGCCCCTTACCTGCTCCTTTCGATCTCGCCTCTCCTCCGCATCGAAGCACGCCTGCTCAATCCCATCACTGCACCTCGCCTGCTAGCTGCGTCTCTCCTCTCTTCCGCCGAAGACCCCCGATCGCCTCCCTCTTCCTCACGTTGAAGAAGCTCCGCTCTACAAGTCTCGCTCGCCCCACGCGACCAAACTCTCGCCTCTACAACTTCGCGAATCGCGATCTTCTTCCTCACCTGCTTCGTCTCCCCTCTTGTGAACTCCCATCTGCACTGAAGCACTCACCTGCTTCGCCGCTCCCGTCGGCTCTCCTACCCGTGCCCGAGACCCTCGTCGTCTTTCCTGTTTGGCTTCACCCCCGATCGAAACCCAGCAAAACACTCCCAATTAGCGTTAGCCGGGAAAGCGACCACGGGATCACCGTGTGTAAGGCCTTCGAACTAAAATCTCTACACAGTTGCAGGTATGTTTCTTGAACTCCCTTTTCCTTGCATTTTTTTTATTTTCAATTAAAAAAAATCTGCTGGCATTGATTATTGAGTGTATACCGTAAATCAATCAGTTCTTCTTTCTCAGCGTAAGACAATTTTATTTGTTCTTCTATTGAAGTATGATATGGTTCTTCATTAGAAAAGCTTTGTTCTAAATTATGAAATTTAAGAAGTCTTTTGTGATTTACTTTGACAAGACAAATATAACATGGATAAAAGATGATTCTAGTCATATTAGTGCAACTAGTAACAAATGTTTACTGCATTCCATCGGATAAGTGTCAATCATTATTGTATATTCATGTGTTTGGCATCGATCTTTGGAGAACTATAACTATAATATAAATGCTGCTTTGGCCATACATTCTTACTGATTTTGGAGACCTATAAACAATATTTTGATTATATGTTATTGTTGATTTTAAATGCTTAGTTGCTGGTTTTATGTTTCAAGCACCTAAATGCAAATATTGTGAGGCTCCAATGATCATTTACTTGCTGATTTTAAATGTTCTATTGTTATTTTTTTTTTTTTCAAGCACTTAAACGCAAACATTGTGAGATTCCAATGACCATTTACTTGCCGATCTTAAATACTCATTTGTTGATTTCGTACTTCGAGCACTCAAACGGGAATATTATGATACTCAAAATGACCGTTATTCCAGGGCTTGAATGCTTCTTTGCAGGTCTATGTTCTTTTATTTCCAAATGTCTCCCTTGGGGGTTGTTTTACCTGTTGTTTGGTGTGTTTAAACCTTGCAATTGTTAGGGCTTTGCCTACTGATTCACGTATTATTTTAGAGTCAGCTTGTTAACTGATTTTGGAGAGTTTACACACTATTTTGGACTGGATTTTCTAGCTGATTTTGGGACATTTAAAATTAATGTTTGAGTTTACATGAGATTTGTTTGGGGATTTTAAAAATTACTGTTTAAGGTTTGATTTTAATGCACTGTTTTGGAACCACTTTAGGTGTCAATTTGAACTGATTTTGTGCACTGTTTTGGAGACTATAGGTGCTGATTTGGGCTGATTTTGATCGTTGTTTTGGAGTCACTTTATGTGTCGATTCGGGCAGATTTTGTGCACTGTCTTGGAACAAACTTAAGCACTCTTCTCGAGAGTCTATTTAAGTACAGTTGTTGAAAGATTTTAAACGTTTTTTTAAGTTGATTCACTTATTATTTCCTCTTTTGATTTGTTAGTTTTGAAAGTGGATCAACATTTTCTTTTCGTTTGTTTTGACATTTTTGTTAAATGGTTAAGTCAAAAAAATGGGAATTTCTGATTTAATTAGTTGGAAAACACTTATTTTAGGGTGAAATGCCTTAAATCACTTTAAGCACAAGTTAAAACGTAGGCTTCTAGATTTTAGGAGCACAGCCTAGGTAACAGTCCATTCACCTAATTCTCAGCATAAACTTCCTAAATTTTAGGAGCACACTCTATGTGAGCGTTCATCCACCCAATTTTTGAATAAATAACTAAACTTGGCACTTTACCCTGATTCACAAACTGAGCAAGACACTAGACACCGGGATGCACCGAGACGTAGTTCATGCTTCCTTAATTAAATCAACAGTGAAATTCCCTCAATGACTTAACCTACAATGAATCCCAGTGCACCGGGATTTGAGCTTGGATATTAAACTCAAATTTTCCTGACAATTGGGAAAATTTGTTAATATCACATATGGATGATCGGACGAGGATAAGTCTAGGGTCTAAGTGGCATGAGCGATGACGACATTGTTTATGTGTGCTTAAACGAGGGATGTGAAATGAGATTTTTAGAATAGTATCTCCTACCTTAAGGATCTTCTATAAGAGAGGGGAAAGGATCGATGATGCTATTTGCCGACCCTTGGTGGGATTGTTGCCCCTGACGCTCTTAGGTTGGCAGTAGTTCTAACACGATTAGAGTGACTAAACTGTGGACTACATGGCTTTACAAAAATATTTACGAAAATAAAACAAAAACCCTTTTGCATGTTAAAAAGAACTATGCAAAAAAAAGACTGAAACAACAGCTTTTGCATGAAAATCAAATAATTTTTTTATGAAAATTTATAAAAGTCCATGGTTTGTCATTTGGATTGAGGTCAAGAACTACCTCCTGTAGATTGTCGAGTTGGCAACTCTTATTCACGGTCGGGAAGCATATAGCCCAGCTCTGAGCCCCCACTTTTACCAATGTCTTATACCCAGTCCTGATTTGTCATATGTGGTTGCAGGTTTCTTTTGCTCGTGATGTCTACTACTCGTTTTTTATGACTTTCATGCTGAGTTTTCTTGCAAGTATGTTTAAATATGCTGTAAATCATACTATGCTCGCAACACTAATAATACAACAGTAGTAGATGCCCAGGTATGCTTTTACAGTTTATCTACAGCATTTTACTTTATTGCATTTTACCTTTCAAGTACCTTTTATTTACCTGCAATTTTATTTACTTTTATTTACCTGCAATTTGATTATTCTGCATTCAAAACCAGTACTGAAACCAAAACCGAAACAAAACAAAATCAAACTTTAACACCAAGACTGGGAAACACAAATCACCAATTTCAAACACTTAAACCCTAGAGTCATCGCTACAACAGGAGCTTGGAGCCAACTTTGTGGGCAGCACGACGAGGAATTCAAACCAAGCAGCAAGAGGATCTTCTTCAGCGTTATCTCTTCCTAGCATAATAACAACCCATAGGATTTCGAGGTAGCTCGCCTAGCTCAACGTAAATCCTCACTCCCTTTTTAGGCTCCTGTACAACCATGTTGTGCAGCGTAAGTCCTAACCCGCCTTAGGTTCCGAGGTTGTCGTGTGACACGACGTAAACCCTTTTATTTCTGCGGGCTATCTATTTGCATAATCGGGTATTATAATCGGGTATTATGTAAATGCAAGTCCCAAATAATAATATTGGCAAGATTAACATTCAAATATCTTCTCTAAAATGTAGCCGTATAATAGAATAGTTTGGGAAGTCACTGAGGTTCCTCCTCAAGATCTGTGACGCCCCCTGCCATTTACTTCCATTGAACTCCTGAAAAAAATTGTTCCTACTTAAGCCACTCCCACTTGTTTTTCCACGTCCTACCATGAAAACTTAAACCTTGAATTCTTGAAGACTAAAACCACTGATCATTATCGAGAGTTTTCTCACGTGGCTTCCGTCATTTGAGATGTAATTAACTATAGGGGTTTGCCTCTATAGGGAACTTGGAACCCAGGTAAAATAAACCCTATTTAATCTTTATATTATATAGGGGAACTTGTCGGTCATACATAAAATGTTCGCAGACCAAATAGATGTCACAAATCTCTTAGTTTGCAGGATTGGGTCTATCGCCGAGGTATCTTTCGGGAGGGTGTAATATTCGATATTCGCGGTATTGGGCATGATTATGCAAACTATTGGATGAATGAAATTCATTTGATCTCATTTCTTTTTCAAAATTAAAACATATTACTTTCAAAACCAAAAATATATATCTCTTTTATTAAATTAAATCTCAAAAATTATTTTCATTTTCATATTTTCAAATAATCATCGAAAAAGTTGGCCGACACTACCTATCACCTAAACTTCAATTTTACATACATTCCACATTTTCTATTTAGGAAAAAAGTTTCTTTGTTTTATTCCCATTAAAGATTACCATTATTTTCTCACCTTTTACTAAGACTTTGACAGCAATTTATTTGAGTATTATATATTTGCATATCTAAAACCTATGAGAATTTATTGATGTAACCTTACTTTCAAGCCAATAGAATTTTAATGTTATGGCTTATTACAGCCCTTGCATTTATATATACATTTGGCTATTTTCTTTTGTCAGTCTCTAAAAAATTTGCAGCCGGTACGAGCTCTCTGAAAGTGATGAATAGTATGCCCGGGGAATAAACTTGCTGTGCTAACTTGTGATATTTTCACAGGGTGAGGGCTTTTACATGGCTAATTAAGCTGATTTTTTTTTTGCTATGTGAGTATTTATACAATGGTTTGCAACTTGCATGACTATTTCCAATAAACAACACCTCTAATCTTATGGTACAGGGTATTAGGCTTGCCACTATATCTTTCATATTACATAAAATCTTGGTAGTTTGTTGCCCCATAAATCATAAAATCATATGGTAGTTTGCTGCTCTAGGAATTTTGAATATATATTTCATGTTACATTGCTTGATGATCTCAGCCTTGTATGGATAAGATTATTGCAGCTATGAAAGGCATGGACAAGCAACTAAAGTCCTTTGGTGATGACAAACACTTGATTCATTTTGTCAATCTTTGAAGAATTGAAATTCTAATAGGATTGGGATGTGAATTTTGTCTTTATTGATATAAGGTATTTGCGACTTTGTTGATTTGCTTTGTTTGGACTGATAGATTGGTTTATATGGTCATCTTTGAAGTGAAAAAGGGGCGTATTTACATGGATTGGGTTATATGCTTTGTTTAGACTGATGGATTGGGTTAATTCTTATGTATTTACATATCTCACACCTAAACTTCCATATTTATACACATAGCACTCAATTCTTTACTATCACATAAGAAATAGCACTATTACCATATATTAAAAATGAAATATCCATTTTCATGTATAGGTTTAAAGCACAAAATACTATGCATGTAAATATAAAATTTTGGTGTGATATACTTAAATACATGAGAATCGTGTGCTACATATGTAACGAGTCAATTTCGAGCCGAACACGAACAATAAAATATTATTTGAGCCGAACACGAACACACTGTTCACAAGCTATTTCGAACACGAGCCAACTTTGAACACGAGCCAATTTCGAACACGAGCACAGCTTGAGCTCGCTCAGGCTCGACTCGTTTATAGCCCTATACCACACAATTCTGATGTACTTACATATCTAACACTTAAATGCATATCTTTGCATGATATTGTAAAAAATTTTAAGAGCATAAACAGGAATTTTCAGACACGCCACACAATTCTAATGATGCCTATCTAACACCAAATAATAGTTATGATTCAACCTAGAGGAGTGAGTAGTAAGCTAATGGTGAGGGAAAGTGGCGAATATGTTGACCATTTTTTTTCTCACGAATCGTAGAAATGTCTAACACTTAAAATATCATTTTTTTTTCCTTTCAAACTGCCGCTATGTATCACCCCTACAAATGCTCCATAACATAATAAGATGATTATACCATGATCATAGAACCAAAATAAGAAAAAACCAAGAGATGATCAAAATCAAACTCAATCTTCGCAGCTCAGCATTCCAGTTAACATTAAAGACTCAACAAAACAAACAACGAACGATTGAGGATACGCAACAACTCAAAATCATTAATCTTGTAGACAACATCTCATAGCAATCTCATATGTAAAATCACCCGTAGAGAGAGAGAGAGATACGGGTTTCAAGCATCTCACCTGTACTGAATGAAAAAAAATAAAGATCAATACAGAGAAAACAAACCATAATTGCACGGAGACATCAAAAATAGGAAATGAGATGCCCTAGAAAGAGGTTTAGAGTTGATATCGGGAGTCATACTCAAAATAAAGGAGGCATAAAATCAAAAAAAAATATAAGGGAATCAAGGAATGCAGCCTGTCACGGATTGAGCTAAAAGGTAGCATGCAGCGAATTCATGTCGCAATTCCGATCCCTGCCGCAATGTTGTTGCTTGCCCAAATAGTTGAACGGTGTATTTTGCGACGCACCGTCCTAGTGCCGCCACCCCAAATGGCACCTAAATTTAAGTGTTAGAATTTAATTTATAATATGCATATAAATAAATCCAGATAGTTATTTCTTCAGTTTCCCCTCTCCAAACCACTATTTGTTTTCAGGAGGTTGAACGATTCCGTGATCCGACGCTATAGCTAGAGGCGAAGCATAAGCGGGACAGACAGAAACTGAGAGCTACGCACTCCAATAACTATTGTGACATCAAATAGAGAAGAAAATAGGAAGAGAGAAGGAAAAAAAGAAGGGGAGAGGAAGAGGAAGAAAAAATAAAAGAAATTATAGAGGAAATTGAATATATATATATATATATATGTGTGTGT